>NW_022692324.1:276918-300813 GCF_011630105.1 Anneissia japonica
ATATATATGTGTGTGTGTGTCTGTGTGTGTGGGTGTGTGTGTGTGTATATTTGGTGAAAGGAGAATACTAAAAAATAACTATGCTGCGGGAAACAATCACTAGATATCGGCAGAGATACACAATTTATAAGCAAAAGCTAAAATGTAAACGTTAGGTATAAATCCAGAAATAATTTCGGATTGATCTATCATATTGGTCGCAATATGGCGCATTATAGAACGAACGGAAAAATGATAATTGAGATAATTGTCACTGAACAAAAAATATCTTTAAGTGCAAGACGACAACATAAGAGTCCTTGATAGATTGCACAGGAATGGAATTAGCATTTTTGTGAAAGGGGAAGGGGAGCGCACAGAATGAGGACAGTAGTTTGGATTGAAATCTAGACTCTCCTGACTTCTTTTTCCAAAATACTCAAACATTCACTTTTTTTTTTGTTTTTTTTTTATTTATTTATTTTTTATTTATTTATTTATTTATTTTATTTTATTTTTTTTGTCAAATTTCTGAATTTTTTCCTTCGTTAGTATGGAAAATAACGACGATGACGATGAAGCTAATGATAATAATAATGATGATAACATATGCGGTGCCACAGTTTAATTGATAGGGAAAAACCAAATCAGTAAATTTGATGCTGTGGTAGGCTAATTTCACAGCTTTTGTATAATAATATAATCTTTTATAATACTTCAGAGCAACTAGAAATGCATGCAGAAACCCAAGATCTAAAAAAAAAAAAAAAAAAAAAAAAAAAAAAAAAAAAAAAAAAAAAAAAAAAAAAAAAAAAAACAGACAAAAAGGAGGCAGGCTTCCCAAAAAGAGATTCAAATCTCTATCGAGTGGGTCGCCAAACACAATAAATATATCAAAACCGAAAAATTAGAGATAACAATTTCATATAAAAATACAAAATATTTTTTCAATAATAAAATGTAATATTAATAATAATAAGAAAAAATACTCGATAAAACGATTACAAAATTTTCAAATTTCTCAATAACAATAAAAATTAAAAGTTATTGCCAATAATTGACAGCCTTACGTCTCCTGAAAATACTCTTTGAGTTTATTTTAAAAAGGCCCAATACCAAACAAAAGCAGGTCGGGTTAAGGAGCAGAATGAAACAAAAATTCGACAGCAGTTCTAATGATTCTGGAAGACTAATTTAAATTATTTTCTACAACCTATCCCCTTCCCCCAGCGTAAAGATCTAGAATCAAAGGGCAGCTAAGGCCAATATCGACGTCTAAGGACCGAAGGGCCCTGGTAAATAGGGTTGTGTTCTGAAATACAATTTTAGCGGTTTCTAATCTTCTATTAATAATAATAATAATAATAATAATAATAATAATAATAATAATAATAATAATAATAATAATAATAATATTAATAATAATAATGTCATTTTGTTAGGCGCACGTATCCATCCCTAGTAAGGTTGCTCGCGGCGCTGTTTTCCACATGCCGAGTGTAGGCCTACATGTAGCCATTTTCTGCATTATTATGTGAATTAATTAATTTTAAATTATTTATTTAATCTTAATGTATATTTATTTGTGTCGGACCAGACATGGATGGGAAAGATAGGCAAAATAAGATGCAAATACTCTTCGGCGTCACCATCCATCACTGCTCTGGCGCAATCCTGGACCTAAGCAGCTTCATAGCAAGGTCTACCTACATCTCGAAGCAAGCAAACCATGGCTGACCGTCCTGGAGCTACCCTAATCGGGTCGAGGGTGACATATGTTGTTTTCATGTTCAGTGGAAGACAAATTTTATTAATTTCCTACTGTAGACCTCCCTCTTCAATTTATTATTTTAACTCCCGAGCATTTGCAACATCAGCGTAGGCCCGTGGTTGACATTAAAGATGATGAACAGTTTATTCATGGAATGAAAATGGGTTCACTGTTAAAATATATATATTAACATTAATTATTGTAATAATAATAATATTAATATTAATAATAATAATAATTATTATTATTATTATTATTATTATTATTATTATTATTATTATAATGATAATAATAATAATAATAACAATAATAATAATAATGATAATAATAATATTAATAATATTTATGTTTATTTAGCGTATGGACCTATCAAAAGTGAGACCCATGTATCTAGTAAAAAAGTGGAGGGACAAATGACCCCCCCTCCTTTTACTCTAATCCAGTTCTGACGCCAGTGCATAGGGTAGTTTAAAGTATTGAATTATAAACTCCATATTTTAATGTGGGGGATCGCCCTAGGTGTTACATATTTTGGATAATTATTTTTTATGTTGATTATCCGTTATTCGTGATACCGTAATAAAACATATTATTAAATTTGATATTGATCCGTTTTTTTTTATTTATTGTCTAACGTTTCTTTTATTATTTGTGTATTTTATTTAGGATTATGATTAATTTTACTTTATGCCTAAATAGGCCCTAACTTTGGTTCAGTAAACACCGCATTTTTACCCTATATAACTCCATTGTTTGTATTACGCGTGAAATTACGAAATAAAGTTGATGTTCCTGTATCCAAGCATGTAGCTCAGTTGGTTAAAAATGTACTATCAGCCAAAAGACATGAAAATACCTCAAAAACTCAAATAAAATTTTGAAGCTCAATAAGAGGATCAAATAAAGTATTAGCTTCCAACAAGACTGACACTTCGCCTTTGCTGGGATCTTCAAACTTTGTCCAAGCAAAGACCTATCAAAGATTTAAATATTAACGTAATTATGACGTCATTGTACATATTTTGAATATTTATAAACAGGTATTTAAAGTTTTATGTTAACGCAATTTGGTTTTTGGGTCCGCGCAAGGAGCTGACCCCAGAGCCACTGCTGTTCTTATTCTTGTTCTTGTTACCAAAACTTCAAAAGCGTCCAACGTCACCAGTTTTGAACGGACATGCAGGAAATGTTGTACACATATCCTAGAGGTGATTTCCAATAAAAACGCACATCGCCCTTTTTTAATTTGGAACCCGGAGCGTTCCTCCTACACCTACAAACAAACGACGGTACATTACTGCCATTACCACTAATAGGGCACACCGCATGGATGGTGCAGTCGGTTAAGGATGTGTTCTGAAAAAATTAAGGTTGTGAATACGTCTTGGTATTCATTTATTTATTTTATTTTATTTATTTATTTTTTTTTTTACAATTTTAAGAATTTTTAATATTGTACAAATGAACATTCTAAATAATATTTTTTTGTACAAATAAACATTTTAATTATTAAAAAATGTCTATCTTATTAGCTCTTCCAAAAACCCAATACAGTATTATAACTTGCGCCTGTACCATATTTAAGCGTTTAGGAACGCGCGGACCGGTGAGCGGTCGCTCTTGTTTTTTAAGAGTTTCAAACTAGCTAAAGCTATGTTAAACAAGAGATTCGCCCTCGACGTATTTTTAACATTACGCAACAAGTTTGACAAATTAAATACACGAAGCTCCTCTGGGCCGAGTTCTTTAGCGTAATGGTAAGAGCTTTCAACATCGATAAATTGCAGATGTAGTTCGAGTCTTTCTGACGTCGAGTTGGTTTTCATGTTTTTTTGTTTTATTCCATAATTGTTTTTAGTATTTTATTTTTGTTTTTCATGTATTTCTATTTTACTTTTTTAATAATTTTTTTGTTGAAATATCAACATCACTTCTCATTATGGAGAAGGCCTATGTTCTGATTTATGTCCAGAACGAGTAAAGATTAATTTCCATACAATCGCTCACCTTATCGGCGGAAATCGCCAAAAGGTTGTCAGGAAGGTTGAACCATGATTCAACTTTGCCGATTGCCTTGCAAATGAATCGGGCTGTCTTCTCGATTGCGTCGGGGCAGCTAGCAATGCACCAAAATTCGTTTGCAACGCAATCGGCAAAGTTGAACCAGGTTCAACATTCCCGTCAATTACCGGTGATTGTTGCCGATAGGGTGAGCGATTGTATGGAAACAAAGATTCAGTTTATAGATAATATCATTATTATTGTTATTAATATTTCATTTTGATATTATTAACGCCAATTCTGGTACTGTTGGCGCTGATTACTACAGTATGCGATACATTTTCCATTTAGAGCTGTCTCTGTGTTGTATGAATATGAAACGCAGAACGCTTTTACATTGCCCTATATTAATACCGATGTATTATTAACAGATAATAAAAATGTTACTTAATGGTACATAATTAACAATTAATTGTCTATGTTCATGCAACCCTAAAATATATATTATTGCCATCATCATCATCATCATCATCATCATCATCATCATCATCATCATCATCATCATCATCATCATTATCATTATATAAAAATAATAATAATAATATATTAATTATTATTATTAATATTATTATTGTTATTATTATTACTATTATGATTTTTATTATAATTATTTATATATTCATCTTATTCATTTTAGTCTTATTATTCTTATATTTTTATTATTATTATTATTATTATTATTATTATTACTAATATTGTTATTATTATTATTATCACCAGTTATTTTATATTTTCAGAAATCATCAAATGCGATATTTACGGAGCTATTGAAGACAAGATGTATTATGTATACTTTGTATACAGTATAAATAACGCAGTTTTATATATAGTAGCGTGTAACTAATGTATATTGGATACAAGTCCAATTAGGTATTCATGCATATTAAATCGATAAACAGTAGCCAAGTCACGATCTGTACTTAAGAGATTGGAGTAAATTCCACCAAACGTTTCGTACACAAGCGACGGGTTTTAGCGAATTAAGACCACAATACATCGACAGGGACATACCAACGGTGAATCATTACCACTTTTGGCATTCATTTTATTTGTTAAACATGATAATAAACCTTATTTTAGAAAATCATTAAGTAATCAAATTGAAAGAAATGTGATAATTGATAGAAATATTAGACCTATCACCAATATAATGATAGGTCAATACATCGCCAAGGACATACCAACGGTGAATCATTACCACTTTCGGCATTCATTGTTTTTATTAAACATGATATAAAACCTTATTTTAGAACATTATTAAGCAATCAAATTGAAAGAAATGTGATAATTGATAGAAATATTAGACTATCACCAATATAATGATAGGTTAATACATCGCCAGGGACATACCAACGGTGAATAATTACCACTTTCGGCATTCATTTTATTTGTTAAACATGATATAAACCTTTTTTTAACATCATTAAGTAATCAAATTGAAAGAAATGTGATAATTGATAGAAATATTAGACCTATCACCAATATAATGGGTAGACAGGCCTATCTGAAGTTTGCAGTACTCATAAATGATTTGTTAGTTAGCAACAAACTCTGACCAAACAAAAGTTCCTTTAAGTAGGTCATATCCATAGTGTTCCATGGGTATACGATATCCGCTTTCCGATTTGCAATAAACACCTTAAAATATTCGACTATCTGCTTGACATATATACCTCGTTTAAACCCTTAGGATGGAATGGTAACAACTTTTTTATCATCCATCAATCACATTTTTTGTATTATAAGACAACAAAAATCATCGCTTGTTACCTTGCTTTTAATTTTTACGGTGCGACTACTCAATCGTCGAATATCATGAGCGAACAAACAAAAGTGAAGAAAAAACAAAGGATATATATATTTAAAGAAAACAATGAATCAATCAAATGATATCATTGTTTATTACGTCATCCAAGGATTCTGAACAGAAGATTCTAAATCAATCAATATTTGTCCATATGTTAATCTGGTAGTCTTACTAAATTTCTAAACCATATGTGAGTGCGACATCACATAACAAGTGTGCAAATCCCCATGCCGTGTTCTTTATTATTAGCCTTACCTCCTTCTTATCGCAGCATCTAGCCCTACCGATTAGTACATCTTTATTTCCATTGTAGTTCTGATCATGAACTTGGCCGTTCTGGTGAAAATAACGGCTTGTTTTGTTACAATTTCAAGTACAACGGATTAGCATCTGTGGGCTTAAAGATGATATACATTTTGATTAGTTAATCCACCCCCTTGGGTAGATACACAGATAAACCACCGTCCATCGCAGCAAGACCTAAGGAAGTGCATGTCAATATTTCTTGCTTCTCTGCGCCTTTTGAATTTGGTAAACGGGTAATTTTCGTATAGAACTGGTACTTTTAAGATAGTTTTCAATATATTTCCAAAGTTTTATCCTTGTGTGAAGACAGTAAATTGTCAATGAGCTTATCTTACCTGATTGAACTAATGTGCAAATACAGTAGGCCTAACTTAGCAATATAATATTTCTGTAAACTATCTTAATTTTTAGTAATAAATAATAAGCCTATTTGTTTATTTATCATTCATTTATTCATTCATTCATTCATTTATTTATTTATTTATTTATTTATTTATTTATTTATTTATTTATTTATTTATTTATTTATTTATTTATTTATTTATTTAAGTGCATAACACATGCGCCAAGGATTGTCAATAGAGAATATATGACTGTCCTACTTGTAGGTGACAAACATACACAAAACTAAATCACAATATGAAGTTTAGGGAGTGGAGTTGTTTTGGTCGTCAGAAAAAATCCTGCAACACTGACAGGAATTGAACCCAGGACCCTGCAAATCAAAAGGCAAGCATCTTAGCCACCAAGCTATTCAACTCCAGACCAATCACAAATCCAATGAATATATGTGCCTTATACATATCAAAAAGTGACAATAATCATTTTATTGTGTATCCTTTCAAGACGTGGGAGGGGGGTCACAAAAAAGAGTGTGTTTTGTGCTGTGGTTTAGATTATTTTGAGTCACTTTCACAATCAATATCATCCTCATCAACACCACCACCACCACCACCAATAGATCAGTTGGCGAAACGGTTGCGGCTTGGGCGTTCAGCCTGGAGGTCGAGGTTTCGAATCTTCGTGCTTTTCGCTTATCTCCTTCAATCGCTTTACCCACATTGTCTCTCACTCTCCGCCTAGCAGTGGGTACCTGAGTTAGAAATATCAGAGTGCTACTATCTAATACAACGTTATGGAATACTCCCCAAGCTGTGTATGTGTTTCATAAGTGTTTAATCCAATTACCAGGGTAATAATACTAACGTGAAGCGTAAAGGCATCAACAAGACTGCTGCAGGATTCACATCGGATCCGATCCGAAATTCGAACCGCGTTTCCGATGCGCCGAACGGTATTGTCCCTATTCTTACACACAGATTCGACTTTCTGACCGGGTCGTTGTGATCAACATCTTCCTCATCATCATCATTATTACCACAACATCACTATCATGCAAAAGCCTATTTATAATAAGAATCAGTTAATTCGTGACCGATTTTCTTTACACACAAATAAAAGAAACATTTTTATAAATTCTATAACTTTCCTCTTTGCTTTTTTTTATTTATAGAAAGTATACTGTACAAATATTTACACGATTGCAAATAAAAAAGTTAGCATCTCATAGAAAACAATAGTAAATCAGCTGGAAATTTGAATTTATATTTCATACACTTGCGGTAATAACATTTATAGGTTATCATCCATAACAACTTCGTCATTAATCAAGAGCACTTGTTACATTATGTTATTTCGTTGGGTATGGTCTTCTTTTGTAAAATAATATATTAAAATATATTTACATAAAAATGTTTTACAGACCATTTTGCCCAAAGACATATATAATAGGAGGAAACCACACAACATCCTCCATCCACCCCACCCGTTAACCTGATTCCAGCCTAATAGTATCATTTTAAATCAGAGGTTGATTTAACCCTTCGTGGTAAATAAATATTATTATGCACTTTTCAATTGTATCTCCACCCTTTCCCTTCGAACCGGCGGGCCCAGCTAGGAATGTAACTTTCGATAGAAAATTTTACGTTCGTCCCTGCTATCTATAGTCGGGAAATACTTGAAACCCTATTCCTATTTTTTTTCTTTCTCTCCCAATTCATTTCTACGTCAGTCCCAGATTCATCCTGGCACTGCGGTGACACAAATAATGTACGTCCACAACTTAGTCCCGGCTAGTGCCCCGTTATTGCGCAGGTGGGGGAAGGGGTGTTGGGATTACAATTGACAAATGCATTAGTTAAAAAAAATACATTTAGTAACAATTTATAAAATAATTCAATACAAAATAAATAACTCTTTTGTGAAAATGTGTTAAACGTGTGCTGAGAAATACAGGAATATTTTCCCATTTTTTGGATGACAAATGATATAATTTGGCCCTGTCAAAATCTGCGTAACGTCACTATTAAGTCTTCTAGTAAACAAAATTCCCTACACAATTATATTATATACACGCTATGACTAACTGCAGCAGAAATTATAGCGTTTTTGCAGACATTTGGTTAATTCATTTGTACAAAGGTCTATGCAGCGATATGCAGGCACTCTTTGATCACAGAAAAATATATGGCCTACAGTGTCAATTCGCTAGCTTCATGTATTTAAAGGAATGTATAGAATAAAATGGATTTGAAGTCCATATAAGGCATATCTACAAATATTCACAATCAATGGCGTATCTACAGAAAGGGGGGTGCGCGGAGGAGTAAAACAAACCTCTCCCTACCAAGTGTCCCCTTCCCACTGGTAATTCCCAAAGCAAAAACTTTACGCTTAAGTAGTAAAAAAATTACCTCGATATCATTTTATTTAGCTAGCTAGCTAGCTAAAGCCCCCTCACTTAATCATCGAGCCCGCCCACTTTCATTCCTGCCCCACCCTATCATCCTCCATTACAGCACCCCTAGATACGCCACTATTTACAACAGACACAGTAAAATATAGAAACGATTAGAAATTAACAATAATTGTTTGGTGGCCATATGTAATACTGATACATTTTAAGAGAAATTACAATAGAAAGTTAAAATGTGAAATAACGGTAATAACAATGATAAACTGGGTTAACTTTGATTATTATTTACAATAAGTAGAAATTACCAGTGTTGGATATCTGTAAAAACTGTTAGATCATAATGTTCCATGAAAATCTCGATCAAAGGCAGACAAGTGTCAGGTGTTGCACCAGGGGGTGGCGCCAGAGGAGAGGGACAATGGGAACCAGGGCGCCTCCGTCGGGGAAAGCTGCCCCGTCAGAAAGAAAACACATTCTGTCGGGGAGAACAATTTTACGTTTTTTGACAGATTGTTGGACTCTAAAATTTATGAAATAAACCTGCCAAAGCAATAAAGTGTCATAGCTTCCGGAGGCTCCACCCTGGACACCACACCACATGAGGGGTTCTGAGCAAGATATTACCACATCCACTTACGCTCTGGTGCGACCACCGACAAGTGCAAAACAAAAAGGCACAAGCCACTAAAACATAATAATGTACTTGAAAACACAAAACCATCTTGCCCACGCATAACAACAGCAAATGTCAAAAAAGTGAAAAACGTCATGTCAGATGAATCCATTATTAGTGGCATACTATAAATAAGCCAATGGAATAATAATTATTGTGTCGCTTAGCAATCATCATTCTTTCTAATCACATAATGTTAAGATTAATGAACCTGCTTTCGATATTGTACATCAATAATATTGAAGGTATTGTTTATTAACATCTTCAGAACAATGTTACATTGGAATGTTGAAAGCGAACTTTACACTTATGTAAAAAAAAACAACATTTTTTAAAATAAAATTAATATCATTTTACACACTCAATTTTAATTAGGAATGTTAGTCAATATCAAGATGTTGGAATTATTTTTGTCAGTTACGATCACGTAAACAGTGCAATTACAGGCATTCAATACAAATGACTTAATGGGTAAGCGGAGACCTTATTTGCATATATTTAAATATTTGCATAATCTAAATAGGCTTAATTTTATTCTAAGCTTCTGGTATTAGTCTCCGGTGTAGGCGAACATCATACAGGAATGTTTACTCACTTGCATAAGATCGGGCTTATATAAAAATATAGACAAATGTCGGCAAAAATGCTATGTACATAAACAACAGCTTTAGTAATGGAAGACAGCCAATCGTTTAGTCAGAATAGGCCTAACCACGTCAAAGGCACAGAATCTATATTAAGCGTGTCGCGTATAGAATTGTTGATAGACTGCTGTAATAATTGTTTTCGTAGTAATTTTCAGGCCACGTAGAACTTCAGTGCAAGATTAGCCATGTCGCGTCGCATCTGCTCGTTGTCACGCTCTTCGCGTTCCATAGTGCGTTTCATCTTCGTCCGTCGGTTCTGAAACCAGATTTTTACCTAGAAAATAGAAACATCAGCAAAATAATAGCATGTGCCAGCTAAGCAAAGATATTCAAAACTTCTCTAAATGGCAACATATGTTGGTTGGATTAAAAATATAAAAAAATATAATATTAAACGCACACATACACCCACATCATAAAAATCATATATACACAGTTGACGTATTATAGGAACATAAATTTATTTGGAACGAATATTTCGTCCTGTCCTACACACCCCCCCCCCCATACACACCCACACATATAAAATTAAAAAATAAAAAGATAATATACAGTATATAGGTGTGATGTGATATAGAAAGCGTAAATATACTACTTTTTTAATGTTAAGACCAATCAACCTACCTGTCTTTCTGTAAGGTTTAAAAACTGCGACAGCCATGCTCGCCTTTCTTTGCTCGGGTACATGCAACGTTGAAAGTCCCTCTCAAGGTGCAACAACTGCAGCTTAGAATATGGACGCCTTTTCGGTCTTCGACTCACCAATTCTGTCGTGTCCGCACCTTAATATTAATGAGCAAAGCTAAATGATTACAGTATCAATTACCAATTTAGTATCAGTTATGAATATAATCATTTTATTTGCTGTTCATGACTTAGAGGTCTGAAAACAAACGTTTTGTAGACTTTTCAGAACTATACATAGTACAGTAAATCTATCTTAATTCGCCATGCATACTTCAAAGAAAATAGAACATCACTATAAAACAAATATTTTTTGTGAAGAATTTACATCCCCTCCGAGTGTGCAAAGGATTTAAAAAATAACCTTTGCTATGAAAAGTTTTATAATGTTTTAAAACCACATGTGCAATGTATACAGTATAGTTAGGCCAATCAGAAAAATAATAATATTGATATATTGATTCATCGCTTATCATTAAATACTGTCATTATAAACCAATTTCATTTCATTTAATCATCTCCACTATCAGACTGGAATAAAATAATTGAACTATTTGTTAAAGATGGTTAAGTAGCCAAGTAGATCGATTAGATGTCACTCATCGATATATTATTAAAAGGTCCTTGATTGGCTTAAAGATTCACAAGCGTCGTTAATGACAACCTAATCGAGGTCATGAAATTTGTTGCTATAAGAATCACAGGTACACCTAGCTATTGTTATTATTATTATTATTATTATTATTATTATTATTATTATTATTATTATTATTATTATTATTATTATTATTATTATTATTATTATTATCAGTATTAAGCTGAGTCAAAAGTTACTGTGCATGTATTTGTATCTTTATACTTTAAAAAGTCAAATGACGTTAGTGTGTGGTTCAGCAGTGGAACACTTTTAAATCGGCCAATGGTATTAGTCGTATTATTATACGATATCGAAATGTATCACGGGTCCAAAGGGCCAATCAAATTTCAGTTGTTTAATTTGTCTATTTGAGTGTCTTCCTCCGAGACATTTTTTTTATCAAGGGGACGTGGTGTGTATGTGCATGTACTGTAACTCCTTAGGATGATAAGTAGCAGGCTGGTTGTATAATTAGATAGTTACACCGAGAATATTGAGTGTTACGTCATTCTGATTACTGTAAAGGATCTAATTGGATAATGTTAAATAGGCCTATATCCGATTCAGTAACGTTAGCTGCATTAGATCAAGATGCAAATTATTGTTTTCATAATATTAATACTACATTTATTTGGACATTACAGATCTCTCTAAAGGCTTTACACTAAGCTCTAGTATTTAATGTAATATTAACGGTATCTGTTCACTGATCGAATGCTATGACAAATATCAATACTTTCCGCTATGAGAGACGATTTATTCACATTCGGTAAACTAAACTTGCAGTATTGTTGGTAATTTATCGATAATTAGACCTTGTTTAGCAATATGGCAGCCGATACTCTAGTTTTTGATATATTAAATTAGATACATAATCTAGTTGACTTATTTTGAATTACCATGGGTAAACTATAACCAGAAATATAATTTGAATTTATTCTATGTTAGTAGGTCAAGCAACAATAGATGGCTCTACCAGGCTTCTTATATATTAAAGCGTCAACAAATGCTGAAGTCTCGTCGACCTTGACCCGAAATGCGTCGTGGTTTAAACGCACCACGGCCGACCTCACGCAAGGGGCCTACGTTTGTGCTCATTTCCTTTACACAGACAATGATCAACGGTAATCTTTAGCGCCATTAATGAATAAATAGATTAATAAATTAATCGCTGCAAAATAACCATACTTTATCGAAATTGTTATAACAAATGTTGTTGGTAGTAACAAAAGGACTAAAGATAATTAGCACACAAATACCTATTCAACACAATTAACTTCACAAAAGGGGCTAATGATCATGCACGGTAGGCCATTTATGGAGAAATATAATGAGTATCAGGGTTATATTGTTTACCGGATAGGCCTAGTTTTATTATCTGGGCCTAAGCCTTACTAGGGAAACTAATACGCAATCAGCGCGTCTTCACGTTTTCTTATTAACATTAAGTTTAAAATGAATGAAGGAAAACAATGATTAAGTATTTAATATTTGATAGGTTCGTTACAAATTAGGAGCGACGTGGATTGGTGCAATATATATTCAAGCACTGTTATAATTATTTATTTATTTGTTTATATTATATGTACATATATCATGGCTATAGGCCAACAATATAGAGATAAACTCTAAACCGTCTTGTGGTAATACAGCATATATATATATATATATATATATATCTGTCTCTTATACACATCTAGATGTGTATAAGATATTTCAAATAATGTTTATTATGGTTTTATCAGATTTAAAAAAATAATAACATGATTCAATAAATCGTTATCGAATCGTGCTAGCGTGAAAACTTCTCTTATTTCTTTTATTTTCTATATGAATAATTGCTTTTTAGCTTTTTATCGTTGATTGTTATCGTCATAGTGCAACAGACCTTAAAGGTCTTCAACAAAGATTAAGGAAATATATTCATATTTCTCCGAAAACCACTTGACGGAACCACAACTATGGCACCAAGCCTATATGGATCGACATAAGTAGGCATACTTGATAACATATTTGACATTTCAAGCTGGTACTGACGCTCGACAATTTTCGCACGTGATTGGACACAAAATGAACGCATGTGCACATTACAGTACTCAGGTGTGGATCATGGAACGTGGATATAATTTAAGCGTTCATCCTGGCAGAAAAAAAAAAACAAAACTGCGGTTCCGTCATTCATGGTGTCGCGTGCCAGGCGACTTTCCCATGCGAGTGACGTGATGAGGTCGTCCTTGACAGTTTGTTCGATGTTTTCTGTTACTACCGCAAATACTATATAATAGTACAATATATTACATGTGCTTGTATCATTAATCATTCATTATATATTCTTATTCATATTTCCATCTTTCTTATAATCCTTGTATTTTTTTTTGTTTTGTTTTGTTTTTGTTTTTTTTTTTTTTGTTCTTCGTCCTCTTTCTTTTTTCTTCTCCTGTTCCTACTGACCCTCCTCCTCCTTATCTGCTTCTTCGTCTTGACACATGCACAAAATCAATGCATGGGAACGTGGTCCTCTTTATTACTTTTATTAAGTTTTCATAAGGATGTTCCACACTGTTTCTTATTTATCATGCTTAGTACATAGAATACTAGTACGGTAATCATAAGGCATCTGCAAAGTACATCAACAACAAATACAACTGCAGAAGCAGCTCAGTGGAAGGAAAAGTAGATATACCACCATGAAGGAGCATCGCCATCCGTAGAAGCACCCATTATTAGTGGTGATAAATAGTAAAGTATACCTACGACGCAGCTTCTGATGTGTGAACCATTAGAATCAAAGTCGTGTCGTTTTGTAATTATTGTTTACATTCATTTACCTGAATGAATTGTCTACGTGTTGTTCAATCCAAACACGGTTTGCGTCTTCACATACCCATCACAATGTATTCATGACGTACATTAATTATTTTTCGCTTGACAAACATGTTTAAACCCCTGATAAACTTTAGCACTTTAAATTGTATAGACTATCAAAAGGCAACGCATGAAATGGACATTCACACATGTTTAAGTGTAATTACTGTAGTACAGGTTTAATATGGACCTTTCCGATTGCACGGCGACGGTAGGACGTAGAAATTAATGATGCCACTAACATTCAACTGCGCATTCGAGAACGTTAAGTAAAGTTCTCTTCGTCGCGTGGATTCTAGGACGCAATTTGGCCAAATCAATGTATGCAGCGAATGTAGGACCTCCGGTAGGACGGTCACGCATGAATGATTCCGTTCTAGCGTCGCATCGGGAAAACAAATCGAAAGCTTAAATGTCGCCAGCCCGACAGATAGCGTAAATGTTCTTCCGTCTTTGGAAAACCTAATGAAAAATTGGGCCAATAGGAATACTCCAATATGAAAACAACCGGACCATGTAACCTGTTCTGAGATCTTAGGTCGTGTACGGGTTATTAATTACTAACAGAGGAAATATATAGTAAAACAAGTGTCTAACCCTGGATAAATTTCATTTTCCAAGAACTTTTAATCAATCTCTAAGTGTTATCTTCCGGAGAGAAACTTACTAATGTTAAACCCAGGACAAAATGAACTACCGGTACATTAAAAACAATATAATACATGACGTATTGTTGTTAAACCCCACCCCCCACCCACTAAACTTTTGCTCTGGTATGTTCAGCCGCAAATCTGATGACATTAACAAGAGTAGAGGAAGAAACATTGATATAACACGTGTGTATGTATTAATAAACCACCGTCACTTTATATTGCTTTTTTTTTAGCGCATTGTGTTTCAAACTAAAAACAAATCCGGTGGAAAAAAAGTATATTAGTAAGACACGAGAAGCATATCATGATGGTTTATGAGATACATATTTGAATATACAAAACTGGGGGAAAAGTTCCTAGTTTTTAAATAATATTTACAAAAATCAGTATTTCATTAACCATTACAGATTCTTTCGTCAAATAGGCCTAATGCTGTTTGTGTCTTAGAAAAAAGAAATCCGTTTTAGGCCTACAATATATCATTTATTTTGCCTCAGGAGGCTCACTTTCAAGAATAATGTTTGTTGTATGCCCGTTTTAATGTAACAGTAAAGTTTAAAAGAAATAAAAACCCGTTTACAGTTTTGACACTTACAAAAAAAAAAAAAACAAACAAACAAACAAACAAACAAACCACAGCCGCACTTCCACGTAGTGTTTGTGATATCTGGAATGACCTGCCCACGCACATTCTGCAAAATCTCGTTTGAAAGCATGCTGGCACCGTCCACCCAGTGACGCTTGCCCCAAATGAACGGTCATCTGAAAACATACCCAGAGTGGCACACAAGCCTTGGCTTAAAAAGTCTCGGAACCAAAGAAAACCAAATCAGTTTCTTATATTATAATTTGAGGAATTTGCGCCAACATTTTATGCATGTCAGAATTAAGATTAGTAGCAATTCAGAACCGGATTAAGATAAAATATAGGCGTATATTAAAGCTTGTAAACTTTTACCCGTAGAGAAAAAGTCCGTAAAACTAAAAGAACACACAAAATGCCCACACCAACTAAATCCTCTCGTGATAATGTCGGATAATTTTCTGAAATTACTGTAAATTTTTCTTGTAGTATTATAAGATAGTGGACCAAAGGCAATCCCCCACATTCTGTGTGACCATTGCCGATTATTATTTTAAAAAAATGAATACTAATACAAAATGCTAGGATATAGTTGAAGCATTATAAACTTAACAAATTTCTGGAATCTATAACGCATTTTTTTTCGAGAGGGTAACTTCTCCCTGCTCACGTTTGCTCCTAAGTTTACTCTGTGCCCCTCTTTTCGAAAATCCTCTACCCGCCACTGGAATAGAGAGTCTCCTGTTCAGGCAGGCCTATTTCTACTATGTACTTACTTTACTATTACTGTAGCCTACTACATACCCTACTTTATAATTTTAGAAAATATTCGATGCAAAGCACAGGTTGATTTTTTTTTTCTCATTTGTCCTGTACCAACTACCGCCTTGATTGATGCATCTTTCAAAGGATACGGTGCATAATCTCAACGCGTTGCTCAACATAAAACGCGAAATAAGCTACCCTTCCTATAGGCCTGTATTAATTTATGAAACACGATTACTGAATTCAGTCCCTAGCGACTAATATGTCTAACGAAATTAGTAGTCATTTTCGATAAATGGACACATGTTTTAAGTATAGTAATGTCATGCGCAACTAAAGTTGCGGAGGTTACTGTGGCATCCTGGTACTTTTTAAGACTTGTTATCGTTCCTTTTGATGTTTTTATCTGTCATGCATTCTGATTCTCGCTTGGCTAAAATTCTGCTGGAGACCACCTTACCCGTTTCCTCACGGGGCTTACTGATTTTTCGCTTGAATTATTATAGCCTATAAATACGTCAGTACCGTTTCTGTCACGTGACATGAATCATGTTCACTATACATTAATATATATATATATATTTCAAATGTTGACAACCGAAAACGTTTAACGTTTGCTCATTTGATTTAATAAATACACTTGTCAACATACTCCCCGAGTTTTTCTCTGGCCTTTTTTATACTCACTAATTCGTATTAATTTTCGTATTTATACATCATAGGCACTGTAGAATATGTAACTAGTAGCAAATAGTAACTATAAATAGTAAATATCACAAAGGTTTTCGGGCATTGCACTTCCTACCTTTCCTACTAGTACTATTAAAAGTTATGGCATATATAATTTAGCTCCAGCGTTTTACTAATATTTTGTTTCCGTCGATGTAGGTACTTACTGGTTACACAAACTAATGTTCCGGTTACTGACTGCAACCTTTCTTTCAAAGAGAATGAAGTCTAGGCCAACATCAATATTCTGTCATCATATACACATTGTTTATTCACTTTACACTACATACATTACATACAAACCTGGTTTCTATAGGTCATCATGAAAAGATTAATCACTTAAAATTTAGGTTTTTATTCAATCCGTTTTTGTGAGTTTAAAGGCGGATTGTAAAGCACATCTGTGCATCGACATCGCCTTGTAGTTTGTGCTTATTCATGATTAAGAAAGCCTTGCTAAAGATGTAATGTAAACTGGAAATGTTTATCAAAATAATTAAGATAATTAAACATACTGGTCAGTTTCAGGCCTACTGTATATTATTTTTTAATTTCGATCAACAATGAAAGTTTATGTCCTCTTATGTTTCAGAGCGCGATTAACTGGGGTGTGTGACTGAATCTATAATCAGTCCCTGTATATATCACCTTCGTAGACGTAACGTAAAATAAATATTTATTTAAAAATCTTTATGTTTAAGCCTCTCAGGGTGTTTGGAACGTTATTGTCTGGTAGGTAGACTTTTAATAGTGGAACAGCACGGTATAATTCAGTTTGGGTTTCAAACTTCGTGGGGTTTAGACAACAACATGTTGAAAACAAAAAAGGTACAAATCCACAGTGACTGATTATAAGGGAATAATATCTTTTTGAAACTCATATTTTGATCACATAAACCCGATCGTCAAACGATTACATTGTATAGGGGCTTATCATCTGATTTAAGTTACAACTTTCACCTTTCCGCGTTGATCTCGTTCAAGTCAAGCATCGCGTAATCGAGCATGCGCGAAGTACGGTAATCATGGTCCGCCGATCAATCGACAGCGGGCATGTGGGGTATACCGGGTGACTGAGGGGAACTAAGATACGCTAACTACTGTATGATGTGACACCAGTGACAAGATGTAACTGTGGAAAGGGGGAGGAGCTAGGTTAATTGGTGACGTTTGTGATAGAATAGAATTTCTACGTATATGTCATGCTTACAATATTTTTAATAATTTTTGTCCTTCGTATCTTAAATCGAATTTTTATCATTTAAATAACTGCCATCACTACAACACTAGAGGAAGTAATCTTAATTTTAGAGTGCCAACATTTAAATCAGTAGCTCAAAACACGTTTGTATATCAAGCTATTAAAAATTGGAATGCTTTGCCAAAATCTGTTAAAAATAGTGGATCTTTAGAAACTTTTAATAAGAATGTAAAGAAATATTGTTTTGATAGAGCCAAGGGTTTGGATTTAGTTTAATAATGTTAATCTGTAAAGAATTTTTAATTTGATTGAGCTTAAGTTTTGATTCGTAGTTTGTTTTTGTTTTTTTGTTTTTTTCATGTTCTTGTAATTCAATTTTTCTTTATTTTTAATCATGCGGACCCCATTGGAAATAAGTTCCAATTGGAACTTTTATGGGCTATCCGGCATCTCTGGAATTTCGTTCCCCCCCCCCCATTTTTTTGTGTATGTATTTTCTTGTATTTTATGTATTTTATAATGACTTGTGTTTTTGCTGTAATTTTAAGAGATGCAAATAAATCAATTCAATTAAAAAAAATTCAGTCTGCATCAATGGTCCAGAACAAAATACATGATCTACACAGTAAATTACTCGTGAAAGTTTACAGCTGGGTCGCAACAAATAGTTTGAAAACCAGGGGTGTAGGCCTACTGGATTCAAGCGTCGAACAAGGTGCAGAGCATCAATGAGCAAGGGATTTGAAGAAGTTGTTTCCTCCAACCGGTTGGCTCATAAATTCTTACAAGTCAAATAATATTGGATTGGAATAGATTTGAACGTGTCTTTATAAATTATAAAATCTAATTAGAAAATTAAAGGAAATAAAAAACATTTTAGGTACAATGCCATTGATGGTACTCAACAATTGATCATTACGTCATACATGTCCGATTTTGGCAGTATTAATATATTGTTTACTTTTGATTTGCTAGAGGTTATGAAAACAAGCGCTGGCTTGTTAGCTACTGACTCTGAATAAAATGGTTTAAAAAAAGGTCCCTCAGACAATTCAGGGAAGGAGCGGCGCCGACAACCCCTTGTATTCTCCCCAGAATAGGCGTAGACTCTACTCTATGAGCCGTATTCTAGGCACTTTGCTCTCTCTAAACCACCATTTAAGGCCTGCCACAAACCACACAATCCCCAATCTGGCCTCCATACCCACCCCTTTTCTTCCTTAGGGGGATTGCATTCGACAGTTCCGACGCATTTGTCTCAGCCGATCACTGATGCCTCGTGTGGCATACCAACTTTTGTGTAAACGATTCAAGTCCAGTACGAGTCTTGAAATGAAGCAAATGACAAATTCGTACATCTCCCTTAGTTTGTTTAAAAAAAAAATCAAAATTCCCAAGATTGGGTCTAAAAATTCCCAAGATTGCTTGAAAAATCCCAAGATCCGCAGATTATTAGTATATATAGGCCTACATACAACTTCATTTAAAATTCCAATTTTAAAGATTTTTAAAATAATTTTATTATAGTGACTAATCTGTACTGTATGACGGAAACAGTGTCTGTATTTTTAAGACCAATAATGCTTTCGTTTTGATTTTCAACTGTTTGGTGGGGGATTGGAGGAGGGTGGTGGCAATGTCTTATATGAATTACAATCATATACATAAAATGACTGGGCAATTGAAAATGATCTAATAGTTTCATCTGCTTTTGTACAGGTAAATTCAAATATTAGTAGACAAATAAACCAATTTGTTGATGTTTATATGTTTAAAAATATTTGAAGTATGATGAAAACGGCTAAACAATAGCCTAATCAGAAGAATTGGAAAAAAAAAACAAAAACCAAAAAACTACTAAGCTTCCAATGGGTCTGTTATTTTGAACAACTAAACAGACCTTATGCATACGCAACTTTCAACTATGGTGTTATAAGGCCCTTAGCAGCCTATTTCTTCACTTCTTGATAGGAAAAAATTAAAAATTTCGTATCATTCCAAAAATCCCAAGATTTAATGAAATGTTAACAAAAAATCCTAAGATCCCAAGGTGTCATTAAAAATCCCAAGATCTTTGGATAAATCCCAAGCAGTCACTATGGTTTCACTGTGATGCGCTTAAATAAGTACCGGTACGCTATTAAAGCTAATAGGTCCTCGTGCATGTTTGCTACATAAGGCCACAACAAATTCGATATAATAATTTAGACTCTTCAACTGTCAAAGTCACTCCACACTATTATTGTTATAATAATCAACAGAGTAATTGCAGGTAGGCCTATTGCTAAACGCTAAGCCTACTACTGTTATCAGCTTTGCGCAATATGAAAATGGAGAGACCTTTAACAGCAAAATATAAAACATGATCTGATGATAAAATATCGAATTCATATTTCGATGATGTTTTGAATAGGAATGATGATTTTGCTCGACCTGACGTGTTATCGTATTGAAGTTCAGTAGTACGCCCCAAATACTTGCGAAAAGAAACAAATCTCATAAGTAATTCTCATGGGGATATGTTATGAAACTGGGAACTTGGTTTACTGTAGGCCCTAGCTTACTTAACGTGTGTGGGGTTGGGGAGTCGGTCATGGTCATCGCATCAACAACACAAACCAGTAGACTGCAATATCTGGACAATTCCATAATCATTCGCCGCACACTGTCTTGGTCAGTTTAAACATGGAGGAAATATATTCATAATATAAACAATACAACACATGGAGGTTAAACCTAGTCAATATTATTATGATCTGGGCCTATATTATATAAAAAACATTTTGTAGAGAGTTTTTTTTTTAGATGTGATTGGTAACTTTATTCAAGCAGTATCGTGCTTTATCTTTAATTTCTAGTCTCCATAGCTCAACTGAGCAGCAGAACTTTACCAATTAAAATTGTAATAGGGACATTGCTGATGAAAACGCCGTTTCCTTAATAAAACTTTATCAAACTATAAACAATCATTATGTTTCAATCATGGTGGTACAATATAAATATATATTAATACCTCTATATTTAAAAATTTGGTTTTCAATGGGCATAAACAATGCTCTGGCCCTTTGCCATCCTGGCTGGAGGAACCAAGTTTAGATAAGAATGCTCTGTACTAGAAATAACGTGTAAACTGTAGAAGCATCTAAACTTTATTAAAATAAAATAAAAATTCCCAAGCGTTTCGCAAGTGGGTTAATGCCCTCACATGGGCGCCACAATCACCTGAATATTACACTAGCGTATAATGTATAAATACACAGTGTCTATAGTTTATTGTCTTTCAATTTGACTTCTGTTCGATTTATTTACATACGCCTACGTCATGTAACATTAATCCTTCTTTGGTAAAATATCAATAATTGTTGGAACATCGTCTCGTGGCTGTGGACTTTAAATGATTAAAGCACGAGTATCAATTTGTTTAGATTAAAACACACCTACTTACAACAGCCAAACAAACCAATAAATCAAATAATTCAATAAATCAATAATTCAATCAACCAACAGTCACTCACATAGCGCAAATATACACCTGAAAAAGGGCAATATTCTGTGACTTTCTAAGTATTTCTTTAAGTACCGGTACGTTGCTATTAAACAATATTAAAAATCAAATAATTATTATAGTGCACTAATTTTAATAACGATCAAAATGGCAGTTAATCTGTTGCGTTTGTTACATTTATATTGTTATAAATCACATATTTTTAAACAACGATGACAGAAAAAAATGGAATTAACGATAACTTTTGTTAGGAATCTTGAGGAACGACAAGCAATGATAAATGGCCTTAAGTATACAATGAAGTGTAAATATTAAAGAAAATTTCGTTTTACTCTTTTTCTGTGCTTCTTTCAGTTTACGAAACATAAGTTAATATGGGGAGAGGTTCGGGAACACCTGATAGGCCTATTATTGTTATTATTATTATTATTATTATTATTATTATTATTATTATTATTACTGTTAAATGTTATTAATAGTTAGGCCTATCCATTTTTTTTTATTCAAGTACACTTTAGCAAGAACCGATTGCTTGTAGTAATTAGCAATATTTCTACGACCCTGTACACCATTCGTGGTCATAAATCAAACACAACCATCTTCGGAGATTGGCATGAAGCCATATTTTACCCAGTTCAACTGTAAACATTTGGGATCAGTGCATTGGTATTAGCATCAGACGATCCGCGATGTTCAGACCAATGGTAATAGGCCTTATGCCTATTCTTTATAGAGAGCACGGTGATAGATGGGTCGACGATGATGATGATAGGATGATGATGATGAAGATTTTAGGTGGTTGTAGGCTATGGTGGTGGTGGTTGTGCTTAGTGCCATAGTGTAGCGAGGAGATTTCCCAGCAGGGGACCGAACGATGGGAACGTTAGCGGGATGCACCATAGGCCAATCAGAATTTCTGGTTTTGAAAAACAAAGGCTTATCTAATCAGGGGTGGCGCCAGCGGATATGAGGCCTGGGGCCAGACTCCTCCTTCTAGGCGGGGAGAGTTGGCTCGTCCGTAATAAAAAAGAAATATATGTATTTTCTACATTAGTAGACTCTAAATCGATTAAATAAATCTTTTAAACTCCAAAATCCGCTTAGCGCACTGGACAATAAAATAACACCCACTATGGTCTCGTCGTGGAATTCAGTCAAGCCCCCCTCCCCTCCACCTCCCCTCCGCCCCAGCCGAGGACCTTGGCGCCACTAAATCTAATCGATTTTTGGGTTTCAGTCTGTAAAACTTTTTCGTCTCCCCGGCAATTTTTTCCCTGACCTTGCACCCCACTGTCGGAGAACAGCTGGTGATGATGATGATGATGATAAAGCATGATCACTTTATTTTTAGATAATGATGACAAGAAATTGGCAATCTATTCTACATAATGTGACTGCTTTGGTGAATATCGATTATTTGAGGTAATGATTTTGATGACAATAATAGGCTACACAAAAATCCTAAGCCGTCTGAAATCAAATATGGATCCCTGGGCATTGTACCTCACTTTATAATTTGGATCATCAGCCTAGATGCATCTCTAAATAAACTCAGTACGCAAGAGATCACGAAGAGCAACCCATTAGATAAGATAAATATCAAAACCACATTTCAACTTCTTTATGTATCAATAATGAAACCCCATGCGACGCAGAATTACGGGTGGATTATTTAGGTCAAAAGAGAACGGCTAGTCCACGCGTGTTGCCCAATAACACACGCAGAGAAACACTCACGCACACGGACATCAACACAAATGCCGATAGATGCAGAAACATTAAGACAAGTCGAAAAGAATTCTATTCGTATGTGATTTAAGGAGGAATTGTTTACTTGATTGGCCAATTTATAACTGGTATAGTGTACTTTCGTGTTCATTTTTATTTGTAAACTTACATTTACTTAGGATTTGAAAAATTGCAATTATGCTTATTTATCTTGTGTATTTTGGTATCGTTGTAGTTATTTTTCAAGGGTTATTTATCGATTGTATTAATGCATTAATCGTTTGCGCAACATATATTAACATTTTTTCTATATTAAATTGAAATATATTTTCTGTAGTTATAGATGTGACATTTCGCTTTATATTGCTCGGGGACTGTGTAAAACGTTTTGTCAACCCTTCTTAATCTCCATCCATCATCTGGCTGATGGTTATGCTCGTATCATCTACATCATCGTTATTGATCAGTATTGTTCCGAAGGCTCATGTTGATCTATTATTATTCACTACCCCCACCCCCACCACCACCACAAAAAAAAAAAAC
>NW_022692324.1:300943-319483 GCF_011630105.1 Anneissia japonica
CCCCTCCCCCAAGCCATTGACAATTGGATACGTCCCTTTGGCATATAATGCGAACCTCGCAACAGGTGCTATATTCATCATTGATCATTGATGATAGGAGCATCTCAGGTATGACAGCATAATATTCACTATGGACCAAAATCCTGACCGTATGTCATACGATAATATCGGTCAGTGAGTTTATTGTATACAACCGTGAGTAGGTACTTAACCCCATAGGCCCAAGAACAACTGACACAAGCAATAAAGGTGTGATATAATATCAAAATGGCTACTTAAATAAAGTTAAAACTTTTTTTTTCATTTTGAGTTAGTAGATAATAATAATGATAGCAATAATAATAATAATAATAATAATAATAATAATAATAATAATAATAATAATAATAATAATATTAATAATAATAATATTAATAATTATTGATTTATATTGCGCCTCATGTTGTCAAAATCATTTGATTGATTTTTACCCAGCCCAGGACACGTGTTCCTCGGACGGATGTTGTGTGGTGAATTATATTATTTCAAAAAAGTCACGTCTCACAAATTTAGATATTGGGAGTTACATTCATAGCTTGACATTCTCAAACCCATGGACTTAAAACATCTGAAATTCTGACAGGAGATTTCGCATTTAAAGCAAAAAAAATTCGTTTTAAACTGAGTGTAAATCCCACAATTGAGTTTACTAACAAACAAAAAAATCTGTCAGAGTGGTACAGTTAGCGATGGTGCTCTTTAACCGCAACGTGCGTGCCAAACTCGAGTATAACCTTAGGAACGCGAACGCCACGAAGGCTGAAACCGGATAGCGGTTGTCGCCACGCGTGTAGCATGCGACACCTTCAAGCTCAACTACAAACTAAACTCGTATTACCTGTATACTTCTTGACCGGTCAGGGTATAAACTACACTAAAATTATACATTAGCATTGCTCGTCTTCTCGTTGGCTTTTTTAGGGGGGTAATTTAATTAGCTTTTAAAATACATTAAATATACATATGTTTTAAGTCACACGTCATGATTAAATTTCATCGAACCCCTCCACTGAAAAGACCCAGTGGGATTGAGTACGAACAGGTAAAATAGGTAGCTCTCGTGAGGTTTGTCAAAAATCTGCTAAACAAGTGACTTCCTTGCTCACCAGTAACATTACTACAAATACGAAATTTATAGCTTTTTCATTCCGTAATTTGTGCGACATTTTATAGTTCTTAGGTGATGCCGTTTCTCGAATGACTTGATCTGGGTCGGGAATTAAGCTATCTCAGGGCAGAAGGGACTTTGATGGAATTATTACATAGGCTGAGACGCTGAACCCTCCATGGTAAAATAATACTAATTTACAGCTATCATTAAACTTTCTAAACTTCAACTGACTTCAATTTGTTTATCCATTTATATTTTTGTCCTTTATGCCCATATCTTTATTCCTTTCCCTCACAATTTAATTAACATTTTGTTCAGCAATAAATATGAAGGAATAAACAATTTGAAATGGTTTTAATTAATTATATTTAAAGACTCTGTATGTCTGAAATTTACATTAGTTAATTTTCGACTATCTTGTTTAAATTTAATTTAACTCAATACATTTTATTCTCATCTGAAATCAGTTAAATTGCACACGTAAAGAATAAATAATTTTTTTTTTTTACAATTTTAGCAAATACCTGTATTTTCAATCTTACATAATGTAGGCCTAAATGCTGTGGGGTCATGTGACTCTACCATGTAACTACTGAAGAAGAACCATGACAGGTATTGGCTTTCCGACAATGCTTCTGCTAGTTTAATTGCCTCATTATTTTAAACTATTAGATCAAGCAAACCTCATTATTCACATTCCTAACTTACCTTTTATTTTATACTAATGCCATTCAAAAACAAAACATCTCTCATAATGCGCCTTATTACTTCCCGTTTTTATTTTGACCCACACTTTACTTAAATTAGGTTAGTGCGCCAGGTAAGTTCCAAAAACATTATAAAAATATAAATGAACAATACGATAAGGAAGACATGAGTCAAAAGTTCGGTATCAACCTTTGGGTGACTCTGGATGTTATGTATGTTGACATGAAATTGCGGTTTTGGAGTCAATTTCAAAGTCAAAATCTTAGCAGAAAATACAAAAGAGGACCAGGTTAAATGCGACGATGGAAATCTGTATTGAACAGAAACTACCAATGAAATGTTCTTCAATGCACGGAAATCAAAACAATGGATACAAGTCTGCCTTCCGGTATGCATACAAAACTTAAACATGCGGTTCCATTCTAAGAACGAAAACTCCTGAACGAACAAACAATTTTTAAATTTGTCATGTTTTTTTTTTTAATTGTCAAAGTTGAAATTTCAAAGAAGCTATGCGTCTGCTGTGGGACACCCTGGATATTATTTAGCTACTGCATATTTATTTTTTTTTTTTTTGTAAAATTACATAAAAGTAAGAAACGCATATACTAGAAAAAAAATCATAAAAATGCGAATTTTATAATAAACAGTTTATTTCAATTTTTCATAAGCTGAATATCTAAATATTTTAAATCTGTCAAAATATTGGCCGATTTGGCGCAATTTGGAATGCAGGGCTAAGTGCGTACTTAGGCCTACATACTTAACGAATAGTGTACAGGCTGAATCAAGTAATCGTGTTGTAGGCACAAAAACAAGAAAGTTACGATATGATTTATATTGAAATAGGCATAGAGTGTATGAATTTCGAAAAGGAAATAGAAAATATTTTATAGTGAAATGTATTAGAGCGATGATGTCTTCATCGTCAAAATCATAAAAATTCATTCAAAAAATACAAAAAATCTAACAAAAGTGGCGCAATTTGATAAAGAACTTCATTTATATTTTTACCGTTTTCGAAAGTTCGTTGCTCCAGTAAATAAGAGGCATTGAGTATAAAACTATTATATTGACTTTTAAATTTCATAATTTTGCATTTCAGTGTATAAAGAAAGAATTGAGCCTACCTTCAAATGTCGATATTGGACTTTCAGGTACGAGCGAACTTGTAGGAAACGTGTCTTGCTCAGGAGACGGAATGATGGTCGACGTGGACGCATGTACTGGACTTGTCTGGTTACTAATTGGAATAAAGTTATCGTTCAAAGACTTCATATCTTTATGTTGCTGATATTTCCAGCTTGCATTTGTTGGAAAATCGATGCACGAGTCAGGACTTAAGTCATCTATGTATCTGTGATGTTGACAAGAAGAAGAAACTTGCTGCTGAAATGGTCTAGCATAAAGGCAAGAAGTCGCTACTGGTGCTCCCTCGTCAATCGCTGTTATCGTAGAAAGGCTACGGCTTAGGTTTCCGTAGGCACCGTAATTGAAGTTGCCATGGAAGTCAGCAGCGTCAAGCGCGCATCTAGATGTAGTACTGTTCGGCCACTGGTCCATTTTCGGCTAACTGGAGCTGCTCTCGCGTGATAGGCACAAGTTAACTCCAAGACGGACACGATTCTAATGCCGGTGGTTTGGTCTTGCTTCGCCGATAGAGCAGATTTCGTTAGAGACGCGTAAACACTTCGTGTTGCTAGCACTCGCCTATCAATCACTTCTTTACTTCAGGGGCTGTATAAAATTTAATGACTATTTAAATCAGTTGGCTAGGCCTCTCACATATCTAGTAAGTAACATGTAAACAATGCAACTTCTAAAATAATCTGGCAGAATGTGTAATCAAGGGCTTTTATATTCAAAATGTTCCAAAAAGTAGCCAATAAGTAATAGGCTCTCTAGTGAATTGCTTTGTAGTTTTCTCGCGTCGGTCCCGCCCAGAATCGTAAGGCAAAAGCCAATAATAATGAGGAGCGTGCGTTATTTGAGACGAAGCTGTGATTTCGGCCGAATCGGTCACCCCTTCAGTCACAGACCTAATTGAAGTCGCACGTGTACAACTCCGATTGGCAGAGACACTGGCGAATTGTTAGATCACAAAATATCGACAGATTGTCTATTCATTAATAAGTATCATGTAAGGGAATTTCTGTCTACTTGTTTTTATTTTGCTGGTCCCAGTTAGGCTCTTGAAGACGGGGAACTTCCTTGTCTTTCACTGTGATTCTCCCTTATTGTGTTGAACGTTTTTTCCTTGTCCCATGTGAGCATACCATTGCGTCTTCATCTCATTCGAATTCTAATGTAATAGCAAAAATAAGACAGAAAACATAATGACAGCAGGTATTGTATCTATGTATACATGTCATTTAAATTGCTAAATATCCAGATATCATAGATACATGTTTACTTTATTCCAATGTCTTTATCCACAAACCATTCCAAGTCAGTGAATTCAATTAATGCCATTTATCATTGAAATTTAGATTGTATACAAGCTATTAATTGTAAAGATGATATAAAGTAATTGTAGAATAATATAGGACTTCAAATGAGCAATAACAAGATTATAGGAACAAGTTAATGAGGCTTATTAGACCTATACCACTCGACCGAAATTTGGGTTAGCAGTTTTATCATCTTGAAAATATATGTTACTATGTTGAAATATAGTTATGAAGTATTTTTTGTATTGTGATATAATTATATAAACTACTTTACATTAATATATGACAAATACTTACAGAAACGTTTGAAAATAGACGTAAAATCGTGCATTTAGTCGAAATCTTTATTACAATACTAACCCTGTATAATCGTATGAATAAATAAATTAAATAGCTCCCTCTTGTGATTTAGTGAGAAATATTGAAAAAAGTAACATATATCCATATTATTATATAATGGAATTAAGGTTTACCGACAACTACAACGATTAAAACGCTGAAATATAATCGCTACTTAACATATCCGAAGATGCTAAAAAACTAGTTTCAAGTTCCTTGAGGAAAGAAATAAAAACAAACAGACCATAACTTTTTAGTCTCGTACATTAATTGTTTTAGCTAATTTCAAAATATAACATTAATAAAAACTTAATACACATATTACAATAAAATATTTATAGCATCCTAATAAGTAATATTTTAAAGTAATATAGGCTGTAATATATGTTTAAAAAAATAAATATATTTTTATATATAACATTTTATGTTCGAGCCTGTAATAGGTCGTATGTCACTCAGTGCCGTTCATAATAACACGGAGTTGCGAGACGAGAAGTGGTGAGTGTAGGTTTTCTAATATTTTTCAGGTTTTGAGTCTTAAAGACGCGTTATATCACATTATTTTGTATTTATTAAAGGTAGTATGGTACATTTATTCTATTATAGAATGATATAGGAAGGTATTTTGTGACAGAGCCCCGTGAAATTTCCATAATTGCCAAGACTGTCCTAGGCTAGGTCGCTTGTCTGGGTTGGGGCTACCCGAAATAGGCAACCTGCATCAGTCAGAATTCACAAGTTTTTCTGAAATTTGCAGTAGAACTTCCAGCCCGCCCTCTATAGATGCTATTAATGGTTCCAATGACATTTTTGACTGAATTTGGAGGGAAAAGGTTATATTTTGTACTTAGTAATTGTCTGTTTTTATATATTGCAAATGTGGTTGACAGGAAGTTGATTTCTTCAGCAAGCTGCCTCAGTCAATAGGTGTTTTCAAGCTTAAATTATAATCTAGCTAGGCCTAGCTAGATTGTTCAAATCTAACCTTAAAAAATGAATTGGAAGGCCTAGCCTAGGCCTGGCATTAGCTTAGCTATACAATTTAGAGGACAAACCCTGTATTATTATTGTTTTTGTTTGAGCCTTAGGCCGGCCGAGGTCAAAAGCTTATTTAGTTCTGCTAGGCTAGAGTAACAGGAAGTTAAGCCTACGTTCAGGTAAGTTGCAATTGGTTAACTGCCTTTGGTGGACCTGGACTGAATGTGTAACCTAGTAGCCTAGTAGGCCTAGCCGTGTAACCTAGTAGGCCTTGGCCCTAGGCCTAGGTTAGGTAGAATAATTCATGAAACAAGATTATTTGTCCATCCATTTTTCCATTTTTGGTGAGGCCAGTACAATTACAAATTGTGATGCAATTAACCTTCTGGAATAAGATTGACCAAAATTTGTAAATGTTATTCAATGGAGCACATTACTCCTTGCAAAATTATATTCTTCCTTATTTTTTCCTCCATATTTAATTGGTAAGCTGTCTGTGCACCTCCACCTGTGAACACTGAAAGCAACCTTTTTTTAAGAATCAAAAGAACATGCAGCTAGCTCATCAAGGTGCATTTACTGTAAAGCACTCAGCCTACTAGAGATACAGTAAATGATTACATTATATGTTTTATATGAATGTTGTTGCAATTTAATAATATTATTATAAATATTATTGTTGCTGTTTAAATATTTACAAAAACACAAACAACAATAATTATATATTCACTAAATTTTTTATGAATCTTTTTGAACTTTATTATCTTCTTAGTGTGTCCATAAAAGATATTTTCCTTGGCAGGTAAAATACTTTCTACATTCATTCTACATAATTGTTATATTTCCAATGCTCATGCACACTTAACTAAAAAATATCTGAAATGAAGAGTGCAATAGAACTAAAAATATGAATGTACTTATACCCCATAAATATATAATTAGATTGTCATCCCTCCACATACTACTTTTGTCAGAATCATTGATTTTTATTTGAGAAAGAGCACAAGTGATCAGTTACCTAAATTGAGTGTGCACTTTTCTATGCAACTATTTTTTACATTGGTTTCCTATGCTAATATGATATCAAATATTAAGCTCTAAATAATTTTTTGGCAGTACAGTAATTTGAGAAAAGGACAAGGTGGACTGCAGCAGAGGTACACTAGTATATAATATGCCAAGATATATAATATTCAATGACATAGAAACTAATCACATTGTTGATTCATCCAATATAATCAACAACTACTGCATTTTCTGGAGTATTAGGACGACCCACTTAACTTTGACTCAAAATACCCTCTGTCTTGTTCTGCCTAATTTGACCCCATAAAATCAGTGTCAGAGCAACTTTACAGCAAACACTACCTACGTTAACTAACTGAACTCATGGACATGATATGAAAATAATTAAACTTCATAAAAGAGTATGTTGCCACCATATCTAATGTGAACTAAAACACGATGCTCAAGTTTAACTTGAGGATGAAATCATTGCTCACATTAGAGTCAGAGCCTCGATAAGGTCCAGAACACAAACAAAAAACATATTTTTTTATAAAAAAAAAAAAAAGCTGCAATTTTCAGGCTAGAGAAAGATCAAGTCTGTTATATATTCAAATTTGTTTAGATCTTACCAAATATAAACAAATTATTAACTTTATATTGTCAGAAATCATTTTGAGAAAAAAAGATTTAAAGTTAATTTTGCATATTAACTGTTTATAGGACAGACCTACTGTAGGTTTTAGAGACATACATACCTGTACATGCTGGCAGAGGTTATCACATACTGTACATAAATTGTTTATAGTTAAAGTAGTAATTGATCTAGAAATACAGTATTTAGTGTAAAATATTTATTTCATTTTCGCTTTTGTGTCTAGTTTCATGTAGAAAGTGTATCAGCTTGCCTCAGCTTATATAATTGACTTCTGGTTGTAAGAACCCTGGCCTCTTAGAATCTAATTCTTAAGCTAATATGACTGATATAAAAATAATGCTGTCTTATAGCAACCAGGGACATTTAAGCACATCACAGAAATTGCATTTTATATAATTTTCCTCCAGATAAACGTACAGAATTACTCGGTGGCAGCCAATCATTCAAGCAAATTTAGCTACTCCTGAAAGACTGTCAATATTATTACTCTGTAAGTAGATATATAGAATCATCATTAAAAATTGGAACATCTATTTCATCATCCTACCCTTTATTGCATTCTGTACAATACCAAATATGTTCATATCTTTTCATCATTGACCACACTCCATTCTTTGTGTTATATTTTTAATTAAACTTTTCTAGAAAATATACAATAAGTAGCTGTATTAGTCTCTACTGTACCATCATGAACATGACGATGCATAATTGATGAATTTGTCTTCCAAAATGACTTTGACTTCATAGTTTGTTAATGCTTTAAATTGGTGTACCTATCAATCATTTACAATGACCAAATTTTGCATGCATTTGGGGATTCATTTTATGTTATCCATCTTTACACCTCTGGCCAAGCACTCGTCTTTTCCTATCTGGAATTCACTCCCAACAATTTCCTTGGTAAAATTGTTCGCAGAATTCTAAGATAATTAGGAACTGTGAGCAGTTTCAATAAAGTGTCTACTACCAGAGAATTGCAAAGATTTTTTTTTTTTTTTGCGTTAACAGGCCTCAGTACTACTTATTACTAATGCAGCATTCTGCCTTTTTAAATAATAGTAGGATAGCAGCTGCAAAGGTCTAAAATAACCTATTATGATCATTATGGATCTGTAACGGCCGAGACATTTTAAAAACACAGTCTTCTTTATTGTGAAGCTGCCCACATGGGAAATGTGTCATGGTGGATTTGAAGGCATCGTGAGCATCACTTGGACTGCTACTGTTGCTATTTAAGTTGTTGTTTTTTAATATAAATATTATGATGATGATAATATTATTATGATGATTATAATATTGCTTTTATTGTTTTTATTTTATTTTTGTTGATTGTTGTCGATGTTATTACTGTTGTTGGATTGTTTCATTTTAATTGTTATTGTTATTTTCATTCTTTGGTTATTTTTGTTTTTACAGTTTTTGAATACGTTTTTTAAATTATTATTAATGTTTTTTTTGTATTGTTGCTATTTATTGCTAATTCTCTCTTTTTATTATTATTGTAGAATCATTCTTATCATAACTTGCGAGTATTGTTTTTGTTGCTGTTTGTCTTGTTAGTGCTTTTGTTGTTGTGTGTGACTGGTATTGTTTTTTAGTACTTAATGATGAGTAGCATCTACAGATGTAATCATAGATAATATATTATCATGATACTTTGCAGGCATGTATGTTTTCAGTAATAATAATAAGAATAACAGTAAAGAAATTAGTACCACACACTGCCAAGAGATACAAGGCACACTATAAAGTATTTATCACAGCTAATCAATTATGCTGTGCAGGCTTACAGTAGATGGATACATTCGGAATCTAAGAGAATTTTATGGCATCATTGAAGGAGACATTTTAGCTGCAATTTGAAGAAAAGTGTATCAAAGATAAATTCTAAACCAGGTATAACATTTACATAGTGATTTCGTTTTGAATTTAGTGTTATATAATTATTTTAACATTCCTTAAAGTTATTTAATGTTTTCCCTTACTATCTCAAGTGAAATTTCAATAAATTTCAACTGAAGTAAACGTGAAGTTTCTTAACTATGATAACACTATATTTAATATTGTTTTAGTATTTTGATTCTTGTTCATTATTTATTATCATTTTTTAAATTATGTAAATAAATGTTCTTTTGAGAATACAGTAGCTTGTTTTGCAGATCAACAATTAACAAATTTAATAATTTCTTATATTGCAGGAAATGGAAGAAAACCAAGACAACGAGGACAATGGGCCAAGGGTGGAGGATGATCTAGTTGACGATGTGGGAGGTGTTGCCAAGCAGCCAGCCACACATCTAATGGAGGTGGATTTGTCAACTGCTCAGGTCCATGAAACCATGAAAAAAGATGATGCCGACGTGCAGCTTCAGTCTAGCTACCTGTGTACGTTACCAGGATTTCTGAGAATCTTACAAGTGGTAGGTTCACATATATTATATATTTTAAAAATTCATCTCTTTTAACATAATATGTAGCATGATAAAAATGCGTAATCGAATCATCGAGATGCTTGTTTTCTCCGAAGTTTTCCTCATAATAACTGGCGCTTTAATGCAGTTTTTGACTTGTGCAATCAAGGTAGGGGTTCCTGCCTCTTGCCCTGAAGATCCTGTTTCAAACCTGGCCATGGTCAGTTTTTCATTTGGAGTCAAGGGACAATTTACCTGTTACAATTGGCAGCGACAATTTCATATTTTTAATCTTTAATCATCGTCATCATCAATGTGCACATCATAGACAACCCACTTATGAATCTCTGGGAATGTACTAAGCGCAATAACATGTCAGGTAGAGCAAAACATCATTCCTATTAAATTTTCTGAAGCAAAAAGACCATCTGAATAGCAATGAAGTACCCGCTTCTACATAGGGATTCAACCCTAAAAGACACCAGGCTAGTTAATCTGCAGGTTGTGCGTTTGATTCCCACGTAAATCACTTGGAAGATTTTTTATTTTCGCAAGTATTTAAAGAAGTACTGACTATCAGGTAGAGCAAAACACCATTCCTAATTTGGAACACTTTACTGGCATCAAAGTACATGGATCGTATGTTCTTCAAAATATAATGATTGTTGAGGTCCATAAACTACATCTTGCAGAGTCAATTATAGGATTTTCTAAGCCAAGTCTCATTTAAGCTGTGAGGATGTGGAGCTGTAGTTTTGTGTACAGAGAAATGCAAAATACCTCTGTAGGATTTCAGTCTATTAATGGATTTGACAATATTTTTATGTGAGTTGTGCACATTGTACAATCTACAGTACATGCACTTTGCAATTCTCTCCATCACAAATAGCAAAATCTTCCTGCAACAACACAGTTTACTGCTTAACAAATTTTCAGTACATTTATTTGGTCACTTTTTGATAATTATTATTAATTTGATTGCAATCAAATATCATTCCGTCCACTCTCCAAATACCGACCCTTCTCAGGACTGCCTATGATGTTCGGTTTTCCGTAAAGTTTGATTTGTAGAACATTTGTATTGAACACTTTCAGAAAAGCCTGTTAAGTGCACAAGAAATTTCACAAGTATTAGTATCTATAGCAACTTGATGTAACACTCATAAACCCATAAAAGCCATCAAAACTGTTAAATGTTACAATTTTTTGATTTTCTTTTTCTTTCTTTAAGTATTAGAGCCTAGCATAGGCCTACTGTCGGTGTAGATTTCCATATTGTGGTGATATTCCCACGACTTAAACATTATTTAAACATTTTTAACTATCATTGTATTTCTATTACAATTCTTCCTCTAATTCGCGACCACTTTTGGGACCTGAAAATTTGGGTTTGTCTCGGGGTTTGATCTCCAATGAGAGCTGTGTGTTAAATGAATGAAGATTGTGATTTGGTTCTGTGATAAACTGGTCAGAGGGGTCTTGCATTTAGAGTGGTCTTGGATTGGAGGGTACACTGTATATACTTACCACATCAATTATATTTGTATTCATCTAATAATTGAAAATGTGCAATTATTGGGGTTTTTTTTTTTCAAACGCTTCTCCAGAGATTTAAAATGACCTTTCACAGCCTGTACGGTCTGCAGTGTATCACCGTTTAAATCCTGCCGCAAAACACATTTGATTGATAGTCACTTCTCCGTCCCACACAATTGGTTTATTATACCTATTTAGCACACATTGCACCCATTTATACTTCTGGGTAAAGAGAAAGACAAACTTAGATAAAGTGCCCTACCTAAGAATGTCAGCGAAATGTGCAGTGAGACTTTCAAACCTTGATGTCAAAGGTTGACAGTCTGAGTCACTAATCACTCCTACTTTCAATGAGTCTAAAGTTTTTAAATGATTTATGTTGCTTTTCATTATTTGGATATATATCTGTATACAAATTTGATGTTAATTTTTTTTTATCAAAAATTGATACAAAGCAAAGGCCAAGATATGAGAGTAACCCTAACTCAGCACCAGCTTTGAGCCTTATCTTAAGTTTTATAAAGTACCAGTAATTCCGTTTTATTCGAATAAATTCCGAATTTAATAAATTTTCATAGTCGGATGGTTGGAAACTAAACCAGCTCACCCACCTGGGGCAACTCTAGTGAGGAGGGTGTGTGGACCCCCGGTAGGATTAAAAACAAGATTTTTAAGCACAGACGAGTTTGTGGAGGAACCAAGGGGCATCCACCCATTTCCCGAGGGTGATGGGTTAGTGGTATGCCAGGGCAGGCTCCAATAGCGAAATTAAGACAAACAAAACAAGGGCAGCAACCAGCACAAAGGTTGCCGTGGGCCGCACCTACTACTACTACTAACTAAATCCTTTCCGAGCCACAAGTGCTCATAGGGCTGGAGCTGATCCCCAGTTTCTGTAGTGTGAAGCGGATAAGAGTTGTATTCCCCCTGGATGGGACACTAGCCCATCACAGGTTAGTCCCCAGCAGATTGCTGGTACCCAGTGATACAGCTGGGTGGACTGAAGCAATGTAGCTAAAGTGCCTTGCCCAAGGACACAAGCGAATCTGCGCAGCGGAGACTTGAAACCCCAAACCCGCCTACGTCAAAAAGAAAGGTGCAAACCCCCGATGGAGAATGGGAAAACCTGTTTTTCCTTATGACGGTCCAGTGTCATGGCGTGAAAGTCAGTAACCCTTCGTAAGAGGGAAAATGCTGACTTAAATAAATAATCAGATTGGTCTCTCAGGACTATGGTTAAGCCTATCCTTGTGTTTATTGTACCCTCATGTATTGAATCAGATACCTAGTGGTTAGGTTCCAACACAACTGCGCTGATTACTAGTCGCAATATTATGGAATAATAATATAATTTAACTTAATAATTTAATTTGGTGTTCAATGTGTTCCATATGTGAAGCGCTTAGAAGCTTTGTTAAGGCATTAAGCGCTATATAAGAACGACATATTATTATCATTATTATTCTGTTAAAACATCTTTATAGAATAGTCAGAAATAGACAATTAAAATTATGATCAAAATTACAAATAATTCATCTACACTTCAAAAAGGACGTTCATGCCATTAAGAATATGTGTTTGTCAAATAAGATGATTCTAAGCAAAAGATAAATGCATGCGATTGCAACACTTTATCACATCTAGCAATTAAACGTTATTAAATATTTACATGTTAATTTAAATTGTAAAGCTGCTTGGGGCGACGATACTCAGTATGTAAAAATCAGTGTGGCATATTGGCATCATTTTGAAACTCTAGCTTTAGTTGATCATGCATTGAACACAGTATTCCTGTATGGATAGTATTTTATAAGGTCTATTAATATGAAAGTTATGCACTGTTACCTTCCTGGGATTGATTTAATCACCTGAAGCTTAATGTCCATTAATATTATATTGTATTGAATATATTTGCATGAAGTTTGGTGTTGAATAAATGTATAAGATGTTGATGTTTCTAAAGTATACAGTACATCTGTAAGCTGCATATAATATTGTCCATCTAAAGTTATAGTACGCAATAATGTTAATTATAGCATGGACTGAATGCTTTCATAATTCTGTTTTAACTGTTTTTGTCAGACAATTGAGAGACATGCCTGTGGATTATTAGTATTAGTGCATTCTCCTATTAAGTTCCATTCTCTATGAGGACAATATGTTTCCTCAATTTAAATAAATTTATAATCTTTGTATATTAGGCCTATCATTAAATGTATTTCCCTTTCTAAACTTTTACCCCAAAGCAAGAAATTTGCTACTTATTCGGCAAGTTCTGCTAGATATGTTTTAAAAAAATCCATATTTTTCTAAAAATAATTTCAAGCAATTAAAAAATTTGTTTCAAAGAAACCTAGTTGCACGTAGTACCCAGGCTCACATATCTTTTTCTTAAATAAAAGTTTTCATTTTGTCAGTTGCAATATAGACTGCAAGTGATTTGCCTCCACCATTAATGTGATGTGTGTCCATAGAACCTTTACAAGCACACAATACGCACAAAATATATATTTCTACATATATTTTTAATGGTGTTCAATATCATGAAACAAGTAATGTAATGTAAAAAAACAATGTATTAATTCTTTTCTTTTAACCACAATGCCTAGGCCTGTTTGGCTTACATCGTACTAGGTCCAAATCCAGAATTTTTAAAGTGAGTGGGCATAGGCCTAGATGTAATAGTCATACAGTACATGAACCCATAATGGTATGATCCGGGTTGAGTACATGACAAAATATTTTAACATAATATTTGTATGCATTTTGCATTTTTTTTTTTTTTTTTAAATAAAAGTCGACAGTGGCAAAACCAATTGTTAATTCATTTTAATTTCTTCCCAAACACCATAAAGATTAAACAAGAGCTATTTTCACCAGCTTTTTTTTATTTGGTCATTAACTTATTAAAAAACATGGTTTCCTATATTTTTATCACTTAAATGTTTTCTCTATGAAGTGTTTCCGTTCTTTAGGTTGTTGAGACAGGATGTGGTATCATGATATCCACACAGGTCGTACAAAATAGCACAAATTGGCAGCTGGTCTTTGGGACTCATTTGAATATACCGACAGTGTTAGGTTTTATTGGATGACGCATCAAGCCCAAAATATCCATGTTCTCTGCTAACACATGTTATTTACATATGCAAAGTTCACACCAATGTGTGAGAATACCGTAAAACCTCAAATTGAAACCCTGGGCTGCCTTTTTTTTTTCTTTTTTTGCGATTGTTGGATGGGCTTCTTTTTGAGATAGACTTCTTTTCAAGGCTACTTTTGCAAAGGAAATAAGGGGGCTTAGTTTCAAAATGAATGCTGGAAATTCTTGGAATTACTAAATAAAACAATAAATAGGGCAACTGTAACACCAATCTGTATCATATAGTGTATTAACCAGCATTAAATCACCTAAATTACCGTATAAACCAAGCATGATTTTAATTGATTTTGTTTCTTTAAAATTCATTTACAGTGTATGTACTGTACTAATTTCAAAAAAGAAGACCATGCTATCGTGAAAAGAAGCCCTCAGATGGGCTTCCTTTCAAGGCTACTTTTGTAAACTAAAGAGGGGCTTCAATTGGAGATGGGCTTCTTCTTTCAAGAGATGGAGCGCATTTTTCTGTGATTGGTTGGTTTGTAGTGAATATTGTTGTCTTGGGGAATTTAAGATAGATTGATAAGAACTGTACTGTTAGTGTACACATGGGTCTACCTGTGCTAAGTTATTAATATTGTATTCATTAAAGACAACAACAATATTTGATGTTGACAAATATTTGAATATTTGACTATCAGAAAAATGGCAGTCTGAAAAATGGCAGTCTGTTGTGATGTTATCTGTTCCAATAGTTGTGGCTTGTGTAGGTCAACGTTTCGCAAAGTGTGGGTCGTGACCCACCGTTGCGTCTGTGGGTCATGAACAGTTACCATCAACATCAGCTAGTTCTAGCCTGTCACTATAATTACATTGGTATTATTAATAACACAAAAATACAGTACAGGGGTTTATTTATGAATTTGAGTAGCAGGAGAAATTTGAAAGTAACAGGAGAGTAAATTGAAATAGGCCGGGGGTATAGGGGGGGGCGCCTGGCCCCCATCGGGGTCCAGGGGCAAAGCCCTGGTCGGGGGTCAAGGGGGCGAAGCGCCATTGCGCTCCAGGGTATTAGAGTTTTTTAAGCCAATTTGATGGCATTTCTCTGCATCATTTTTTTTTAAACAGTTTTCAGAATCAACTATGAGCTGTAAAAAAAATTGATATTTTTACATATACTGTATCTTCATACATAGGCCTAGCTTAACTAGATACTGTAAACCAGAAACTTTCGCGAATTGATAATTTCGGCCGTTTTCGCGACATTAAACTTTCGCGAATCTCAAAAAGCCTAAATTTAATTCATGAGAGGAATATGATACAATAGCTGAAAAGATGTGTATAAGAGACAGAGCCTACACAGTGGCTGTAGGCCTATCTAACCTAGGCCTAAACTCACGATACGATATTTTCAGCTATTGTATATTGTCTAGAATTTTAGTATGAAAGTGTTGGTTGAGGAGTACCTTGGCAAGAAAATGACTAGCAAAAAAAATCAGTTCGTTTGTAGATTAGGCTGAGAATATGCATCGGAAGAAATAAGGATAGGCTAGAATAGATTAGAAAGTGGGCGGCAGCAACTAATTATTTTTTTATTTATTACTTAAAATTTTTTGGCTTATAATTTATACTTTTCGAATATAAAAATGAAAACCAATTTATAAACATACCTATAAAAAAACTCATACTGTAGGTGAAACAAATGTTGAAGATGTGGTCCTGATCAATCACCCAAAGTAAAATATGTAGCCAGGCCTAAACTTATGATATTAAACCTAGATTGGTGGAGGTGAGGTGGTGCTTCAATTGAAATGCCTCAGTTATGAGTAGAGTACAAGTTGAGCAAAGTGAGAGTAGACCTATCTTGGTGGGGTTGCCTCAACGCATAGAGAGCAAGTTGAGCGAAGTGAGAGTGGACCTACACTGGTGGTGTTGCCTCAAATATGAGCAGATTGCAAGTTGTACAAGTTGAGTAAAGAGGGTGTGGCTTGGCTGTATTGGATTAAATTCGTGGATAGCCCACGAAAGTCTAGAAGAAGACTTTTTTCTTTTGGGTCCTTCTGGTGGTGATTGGGCAGTACACTGGGAGACAGTCCCCTACTCTTTTTCGAAGAGTGTACTGCATTCTTTAACGTGCACATGGGCCATAAAATGCACACAGGACCACCGGCGTAAACATTTCATCCGGAAGACGGTGCGCTTTTGTAACTTGTATTTCAGCCCTCTAGCTGAAACATAAGGAGAAGCAGCGATGAGAATTGAACTGGGGACCTAGAGATCTCCATGGTTCAGCGCACACAATGTAGTGGCTACCACCAAATTAGCCGACTGAGCTAAGCTGACGTTATCTAAATAGAGTCCATAAAATAATGGTATTTTTTAGAAGCTATTTTCCTAGCTTTACCTGCATCATAGCCCTGTGGCTACCATTTTATCAACCAGGAGTGATGGCTGGCACTGAATTCTAAAAAAAAAAACTGAATGAATACTCAGATAAAATACTGAATTCAGTATTTGGCTAGCTCTGTCCAGAAAGCTCTTTACTCTGAATTTAAGATTACCTCAAAATCTGGCCTAGTTTTCAATCCACGTGTTGTTCTAATTACTCTTCCTAATTTAAGCTATAAAGATATAATAATAGGTATCCCAATGACGCCATTTTGAGTGTATACAGTTTTCAAAAATTTGTGAGATTTGAAAAAAATGACACGACTTTGATGTCGAAAATACTATACTCATTGTAAATTTTTGCCAATAAAATTTATATATTTTGAAAAAGCATGTTATATAGTGTTCACTTAAATATAATTTTTAACAAGATTGATGTAGTATTTGATGAGTAAGGCGCGATCTACAAATTATCCCCAACGACAGAAACGGGTCAAACACGTTTACTATTGTTATATGACAAGCTCCCAAACGCGTCTGTGAAATGCCGTTTGGAAGCTTGTCGTTCGAGCCGTTTATTCCGTTTGGAAGTTACTCCTCCCCTTTTCATATGGCTGACTGCTCGTGAATGGCAAAATGTTGAACGCGTTCAGCGAAATTTGGAATTTGATCGTGATTTAAACAACTTCAAAACTTGTTCAATGTCCCCACCGTACCTAGGCTATGTAGGCCTAGGCCTATATTTATAATAGTAGTAGCCTGGTAGTAAAATGCTAGCCTACGCTAGGTGACAGTTTACGAAGAAATGTTTATAATAAAGGCCTAAATTTAATTATTTTTCTTGTTGGGGAAACCCCAATGTTTCTTGTATTTTAGTAGGCTAAGCCCTACCGTTACCTGTAGGTTTTATAGAAGAGAAGCAATCGCCAGTAACCTTGCTACCCAGATTATATTGTGCGATGTTCGAATTGACCTATCAAAACAAGTACCTTTTGCCCAACTTTCTAATTCCCACGTGCCTGCACAGCCTGCACAATACAGCATGTAAACACTGACTTGGATCAGCCGCAGTTGAAGAAGTTCGTTGTGGCGATCACGTGATGCCACGTGATATCGCACGTAGAACAACGTATGCTACGGCATTGTGTTTTACGCTATATGAATTTAATACATGTTTGTATTATTATATATATTATTATGTTTTAAAAATGGTTAAACCATGGCACATGTTCATATTGCTGAACAAGGCAGTCGGCTATTCCCTTCTTGCGGAGCAGCAGCGCGTTAACATTCCTTGAAGGCGGCGTTCAAAGAATCAGATCAGACACTAGAGCGTCTACATTCCTGAGTTGGCGGCGTTTAAAGAGAAGACTACTGTATGTGATTGACCCTGTGTCTGCTTCTCTCATGCTTCTCCTGATCGTGGGAACCTACTTGTGTGGGAACGTTTTTCACTGAATTCACTGTTACTAGGCAATTTGCAGTAATGCAAACTGGTGGTATATACCTATTTCAAACAGTTTATTTCCGTTCATGACAAATTAAGAATATCGATACGAAACAAAGTGAATTGATTTTATTTCTGAACGGGACCGGTAGCGGTAGGATATGGCAGAAGGGGATACGATGTCTCCGACAAAAAAGCACGAGGCAAATATTAAAACAGTGTAAATTTTTATTTCATTTCCTTCAACTTAAGTTATATACCGGGATGGTGTCCGGCGGGAGATAGTTGTTACTATCATAGTTTAACTTTTATCTATCAGAATCTAGCCCCGAATCCTAGACTCATGTATTTAAAGCGGCCTGTAGCATGT
>NW_022692324.1:319512-324020 GCF_011630105.1 Anneissia japonica
TTTTTTGTCGATGGATAAATAAATGTCCGAATATAAGAATTGAATACTGTTTTCTGTACACTACATGTTTGTTTGGGTCAGTTAAGAATTAGCACTTAATTAGGCCTATAATGAAATACAACGGTACACAAACATTCACTTGTATGTTTTATTTATATTTTGACATTAACATAGGCCTTTAACACTCAATATTATTTTTATTTAACATAAGCCAATAAACAGCTTCCACACATAAAATAACAGTAGGCCTAACCAATAAAAATATATAAAATACAAAACAAGATTTATGCAAGATTTAAAAAAATTGTACAGAAGTCTCCGCCCGGCAGGCAGACAAGGCCATACTTTAAACTGGCATCCAGGCACTCCATCGAACGTCCTATTGTTAGCATCTCAACTGACCCACTTCTGCCAGAGCGGCGCTCAAAGCGAATTTCTGTAGACCAAGGAGGAAAGTTGATGTGTATAAGAGACAGGTACATCCCTGGCCCCTGCTACCCAGGAGCATAGTTAGATGGCTACCTAGCAGCTCTGAATACACAGACTATAACTACAACAGCAGCTTCTGTAGGCATTTGATTGCCATTAATATCATCATCAATCATAGTCAAACTTATTATCATTATTATAGTTGATGCCATTGTTAGAGAGAGTCTGCAGCAGGCATAGTTTGTGATGATACAAGATCAAATATACAATTAAAACTAGCAGATTGTTTTTAATTTGATGAGTTTATTCTCTTTACCCAAATCTTAATATTCAACCAAATATCCGTCTTTCGATTCGGAGGACCTAGAATAAAACTTACAGTAGGCTAGAAGATGAATCATCTGTACGTATGTAGACCCCGGTGAGAGATGTGATTATTGTGAGTAAACATAGCCGCCGTCGTGCGCTTGCGAGATATAGACAGGCCAGACTCGACTTTAATATGTAACACTAATTTACCGTAGCATTTTAAGTAGGTTTGTAATTATTGTCCATGTACCTCAAGGTTACGATCTTTAGAGAACTGATAAAATGTTGATGCATCTTTTTAGCCTAGGCATGGTCGTAGTGTGATCACGAAAAGCGCTCAACAGAACAACACAGGTCTAGCATGGCCTACGCTATATGGGGTCTCTTCTCTCATCTTCATTAATTCTTCTCTCATCTTCATATGGTCGAATTTTAGTTAAATTATTTATATTTTAAATAATAATATTAGAATCTGACATTTATTTCTACTCTGTCAAATTTACTGTATAATCAGAGCACATACCTTTTTTAAAATGACGTTTTCAGAGGCTGTTGAAATAGTTCGATTTTTCCATTTTTGAGACACAAAAAATCAGCACGAAATAGCAACTGACCATACATAGGGCCATTTAATCAAAAAACGACATTAAAGAATGACCCAGAAAAAAATACACACATAAAACTCCATAAGTTCTTGAGGTTTTTGTGAAAATTAGACATTTTATGTTATTACTTTTAAAGTTATGGCCCTCCAAAAATGTTCCAAAATGAGTATGGAAAAAGGGCCCACTTTTTTCGCATTCGGAGCTCTTTTTTCACCATCTTTAAAGGGCCATAACTTTTGAACGGTGTATTGGATTATAATAATTTAAACTGTAGAATGATCAGTGCAGTGAGTTCTGTAGATCTAATGTTTACAAAATTCAAAATAATGAAATTGAATTTTCTCATTGGGATACCTAATAATAATGATTGATTGATTGACTTTCCTTTTTGACTTTCTGTTGTACAAAGATTCCAATATTGGGTATCTCATGTTTGTGAATTTTTATTTGATTATTACTCTCTTGATATTTTTCCTCATATTATAATCAACGCACAACACACTGATCATCTTTATTCAAACTATTGTTGTTTTCAAAACGCAGTTTAACTTTTTCTAGTGGTTTACACACATTTTACTTTTAGTGTATTTCAAATTTCAATTTTATAATGATAAATATGTTTTATAGTATTTTATTTAAAAAAAAGTATATAAATGTTGATATTGCCTGTTATGTGAATTTTGTTTTTCGAATACAGTACTATGGGAGACCAAAATAAATAGCGATTTAGTTAACTTTTTTGGAAATACTTTCTGTCACTGTTGTTCCCCTTTTTTTTGTGCTTTTCTTTTTGCATCTATTTTATTGTACCTTTGAGAAATACAAAAATAAATGTGAAATAAAATGAAACCCGCTGAAGTCGGCCTTTTTTTTACGTTTTTAGAATTCTAATTTTTAAACAATCAGTCAATGTTTGTGGAGCCTATTGTGAATAATGCCATATATTGAATATCATCGTTGCTACTATATATCATTTAAAAAGCCCTTATATTTGCTTTCTCTGTCAAATGAAAGAAAAATTTACTATTCCATTTGCATAGTACCGTGGGATTAAAGTTCTTATTTCTTATTTGGATGATAATAAACTTCCAGTAAATAACATGCAAGCAATTAGTTTGCGGCATACTGTAGATAGAACAAAGTGATATTATTTGCATACTGATAGTATTTTGAGATTGTTTTAAAAATAGTATGTTGGACTTATAGCGCTTCATGACCAGGCCCGGGATTTATCAATCTTAGCTTAGTAAATGTCTTAAGTCAAAAAAGTTAAGATGGCCCTAAGCAAATATCTTTCTGATTTATTAAATCATCTTAGCAAAATCTTAGCTTAAAAATGTCTTAGATGGCGCTGCGTACAATTGACCTTTTAATTTTAAGCAATTTTTAAGCTAAGTATAAATATTGATAAATTTGGCTTAAGCAAAAAATAGACGAATTTAAGTTGATTTCTAGTTTGATAAATCCAGCCCCAGGCCTCTAAGCGCTTCACATTATTACCCCTAGTCATTGGATCAAACACATATGGAACACATACTCAGCTCCCTGGGAAGAATTCCATAATGTTGCAGCTGTAATCAGCACATTTTGCGTTTGAACCTACCAGGTATCCACTCGTACTCCTGGGTGCAGCGGCGTACCTAGGTGCGAAAAGGCCCCAGTGCAAGATTATGGCCGGGCCCTTTGATGTGATAGAATTACTTAAAGCTATCAGAAAATTCACCGTAAGAATTGCTTTTTTAACCTCCTACACCTAATGGACTATTCGTAACTATTTTGAGGGGCAAATTCGGTCTCAGCAGCTGTTCTAAACTAATCAAGAAAATTGATAGCACTTAAAATTAAACAATTGCAGTGGTGGATCAGGGAATTTAAACTAAAGGGGCCAGGGAGGGATTTTCACAGGCGGTGGAGGATCAAGACCACTTCAACCCCTCAATGGTTGGCGTTGAGGTAAGAATATTTATGATTATATCACCTCTAGATGGCCGGAAATGGCACTCTCAGACTTATATAATGAATATAATTTCCTTTTTCCACATTTTTTAAATAATTTTGAAAAATAGGGAGTTAGGCCGGCTGGGGTCTCCTTGAATTGAAATCAACACAGTAATCAATAGTTACTCCTCAATACCGAATGTTACTGAGGGGCCGTTGGCGGTCTTTCTCTTAAAAATTAGGTTGGGAATTATTTCAAATTATTATTTTTAGCCCTGGGCCTCGGGCACTGGCTGCGCTGCCCGTAGCTCAGTGCTTTGCACTGGCTGCACTGCCTGTAGCTACGCAACTGCCTGGTTGGAGAGAGGCAACTGTAGGATTTAAAATCTCTTGCCCAAGGACACAACCGAAATGCAGAGCGAGGGATTGACACTCCAACCTCGTTGAGAACCATAACTGCAACCACTGTGCCAAACTGCTCCTACATTGTGGAAAGCGCTACCAAAATACATGACCATTGACTGTTCAAGTGTAGGGCAGTCATAGCTTGGTTAAGTAGGGCATTTCTAGCTCTAGGCCTACTACTATACTAGCAGGTCTCATGGAGAATATAATTGACAAAAAAACGGGTACTCCATACATAATACAGTAGAAACTCGATTTTACGTACGGTACGGGACCAGAGGGCGTACGTAAATCGGGGATTCGTAAAATAGAGGTTGGGTTAAATTTGTGGTAACCTTTGACCTAATACGTACGTAACGCTTAATAAACGTATGTACGAAGGAACGATGATACCTAGGCTAGACCTAGCCTCTAGGCCTAGCCATACGAATAAAACCATGTGTTTAGTGTTTTTATTCATCACTTTACGATGTCATAATAAAGTGTCCAAATAAAACCATGTGTCTAGTGTATTAATTCATCACTTTATATCTTTTATTTAACTAAAATAAAAAACATGAAAATATTGTAAGATTACCTATACGACAAAGGTATAACTTGGGAATTCCCCTTCATGCCTATTCTAAACAACAGAGAGTGGTGTTGTCTGGGCCTGTTGAGACAAACTAAACCCATGTGCGCTGCACTGGGCGAGCCAACCAATTAGCGTTCATGTACGTGAAACAGCAACCATGTGCTATGCATTGGGCGAGCCAACCAACTAGCGTTTGTGTACGAAACTATGTCTACTCAGCTTCGTGTAGAAAATTCGACCAGACGAGT
>NW_022692324.1:324402-327325 GCF_011630105.1 Anneissia japonica
GGTTGTCTGGGCCTGTTGAGACAAACTAAACCCATGTGCGCTGCACTGGGCGAGCCAACCAATTAGCGTTCATGTACGTGAAACAGCAACCATGTGCTATGCATTGGGCAAGCCAACCAATTAGCGTTCATGTACAGTACGAAACTATGTCTACTCAGCTTCGTGTGGAAAATTCGACCAGACGAGTTTTTCCATGGTTTGCCACACGAAGCTATAAGGAGGAAAGCAATAATTTTGACCACCATCGGTAGTTGTTCATCTCACTCAGTTCACGTGGTTTTAGATTATAACAACCCGGTATTAGACTCAATCAACGTTGCTGTTTAATGAAAATATGTTGCATTATGGTTTGTTTATTTTTATAGTTTATTGTTATATTCTTTTTACTTATGATTGCTCTCAAAAGATCCGTTTGTTTTGAATATTTTCGGGGTTTTTGATGACGTCATCGTCCATACGAGGCGTACGTAAAACCGAGGGTTTGTATAACTGGGGTACGTAAAAACAAAGTTCTACTGTAGTGTTAATATGATTTTGATCATTATCTGATGTGACAGCCAGCGTAAGTGATTTTTTAATCACTATACTCAAGTTTATAATTTGTATGTTGATTCAAAATTAGCATGCTAATTTCAAATTGATTTTTATGAATAACAAATACTGTACTTTTTCTTATGTTACTCAAAGCAGTATGTTGAATTACTGATTGAAGCCAGTCAGCTGTACATAATGTAGGTTAAATAAAAGTAATTTATTTTTTAAAGAGAATCTGACTATATCAACATGCAGAACATACTGTAATTTCAATTTAATGAGAATTTTATCATTTTATTTGCAGTTGTATGTTGTAGGCAACTGTACAGTATGCGTGTTAAATACTTTAGGTATTAAAAGGCTCTCAGGAATTTGACGTCAAAATATGTTTTAAGCATATATTCATCGCTTTAACCTTTGATTACATTTTACCCCTACATGCTATAGTGCTGTAGGTCAATTCTGGTTTAAAGATCAACCATCTGTGAGGAAACAAAAAAAAAAAAAAAAAAATTAAATATTCAATTTTTTTTCTCAAATAAATAATAATATAATATGTATTTGAACTTGCACTTTTACATCAGTGGCATACTTTGAAAAACAAAGGTGCATCTGAAACAAAACTTAAAGGCAGATGATTACAAATTAGTTAGAATGTAACGTACATGAATTAATATTAAATTTTCTATTGATCATTTTAAAGAATTTTCCTTGTAAATCAATGAAAACTTAATTATTAAAATAAATTTTGAAGGTAACCATCTAATATGAATTTTTTAGTTATTTTTCGTATTTCACTTGATATCTTTAGTATCAAGTATACAATCTTGTATGCCACTATCAATCGTAAAAAATATAAAATGACAAAGCTCATGATAGAGATCGTTAAGTTCCCTGGCCATGTAATTCATCTCGGCGGAGTGATTGAATGCCCTAGGCACAGACATAGAAATTAAAGTGTACAGTATGTCTTACTATAATGGTTTTTCACAAAATGTTCTGCTAGCATATAAAATGACATTCACAGAGTTATCTAGTAATAATATAGTAGTAGTAATATATACTAGTAGTAGGGGGAAGTTTTTGCATATAAACACGAGATACCATGGTATACATGAGATAGAGAGAACTACAGTATATAAAAAATGGGTTGTCAGAGATGTATTTTGGTCCAAGATGTTAGTTGGGTTGAATTGTCTACTGGGCAGAATTGTCAAACATTTTGGACCTAGTAATAGTTTGGATTGGTCCAAAATGACTGATATTCTCAAAACCAAACCAAACTTTTTTTCCATACAATTGTTACACGCTATTGGTCAAACAGTTTTCAGTGATGCTGATTGTTCTGTCGAATGGGGAGCCTTCCTGATTGCGTCGGAGATTTATTTATTTATTTATTCTTTCTTTTGACTGGATACATTTTCAATACAAAAGTACTGGTCTCTCAAATGGTCCAGTTATTTTTAACAATTTTGGGAATAGGAACTTAATTAAAATTAACATAATCAAAATACAAAATCATTAGAATTAAAAAACAAAAACAACAACAAAAGGCATAAAACATGAAAGAAAACAGAAAAGAATTTAAATGTGATTTTTGTATCAAAGCACAATCTTCCAGCCTTTTGTCTTCAAAGTTGCTGTCCAATAAAGTTTGATTTCATATGGCCATTATTTTGTATTTTCGATGAACTTGCCAACTGACTCTTTCATGTGTTGCGCTATATGATGTAGCTACGTTACTTACGTACTAGGATTGCAGAGACTACTACTGCGTCTACGTGGTAAAAATTAAAATCTTATACTACTCATAAGCAACTTGCATGCATTTTCTGGATTGGATTTTGTTAAAATGTGTAAGGATTTAGTACTAGCACTGCTGTCCAAATAGAAGCAAAATTAAGAACAAGGTTAAAAACCTGTAGTGTAATTCATGGGTGGGTGTAAAAATCGGTCGGAGGGCCAAAGTGAATTTTTGATTTAACACCGGGGGCTGCACCCAAACTTTGATCTTTCCAGTGCGCTTCTAATAACCTCCAAGCACTGATTTTACACCACTTTATCCCTAGTTAGTTCCTACCTATGCATGTAATGCAATAGGAACTATTGTAATCACTCTTCATTTTTCCTTTGTTTTTTATTGTGTGTAGTATGTGTGCGTGTGTGTGTAGACATTTATGCAAATGCGCATGCGTCAAAGAAAAGTTTTCCGACATTTTGTTTTACCTCGCGATGCGAAGTTCGATGTGAAGTTTATGCAGAGTTCAGTTAGGGCTCACGCTAACCGATCTGCAAGTCGGCATGGATGAAAATATTTTGGTTTTATGACAAAAAAAATCAACTGCAGTGGCATAGGTATTTTGAAGAAGGCCTAAAATAAAACTAAAAT
>NW_022692324.1:327394-339504 GCF_011630105.1 Anneissia japonica
ACTTTTTAAGTCATGTATCATGCATAGGAACGTTGACGCCTGCAAGGCTCTGGTTTTAATATTACTTTTTACATTATGATCGGTGTCACGCCGTAAAAAGCAAGGTGTTTTCTAGCCAATGTTGCTTGGCGGGCCGCACATACAGGGTTTTTATTTCATATTCGCGGACCGCAAAAAAATTGATGTTGGGCCGCATGCGGCCTGCGGTCCACACCTTGCCTGTCTGTTGTGTAATTTGTGCTTGAATGAATCTTAGTAATAATGACGTTAATTATGATTTATCGTTTATAATGCTGTCAGTTTAGTTGACATTAATATTTGGTTTTGTATTTATAAAATAATAATTTAGTAGGAATTTGAATATATTATTGAATTTATACTTGTTCAACAGTACATCTTTACAACTAAAATAGTAAGATTATATTAAACTTTTATACTATTGATGACAGGATGCTTGAGTATTTAACCCTTCAAAAAGTTTGACTGGACAGAGTTCAAAGGAAGCACAGCCTTCCAGACCTAGTAATCATGGATGGCACTGAACATTGGGGGCGGCAAACCAGTTGCTATCGGGCTTAAAACATGTAGTAGGCCTATTTAGTAAGCAAATCTCATCATAATCAATAGGCCTACTCCCACAAAATTTGACATTACATATTAATGCTGTAATACTTTGACAAAATTTACATAACCCAAAACACTAGGCTTAAACTTAGGACAGATTGAATATACTGTAATTACGATGTAATAAATGTAAATATAAATGCTGTTGAATATGTTTAGATGATTAAACACAAATAAGCATTACAGATGTATTGTGGGCTAGTCCAGCAGATTCAGGAATTCCTAACATCATTGATTTTTTTTGGTTTACAACTGGATTTTCTTTTCTGTCTTGTTGTAGTTTAAAAAATATTGTTTCCTAGTCTTATTATCATTGCATTAATCACATCAATAAATCAAGGTTTCTGACATCATGTATAATGTAAATGCTGTCATAATTGTTCACAACTATTCCTGATATGCCCATGTTGTCACCAAACTTTACAAAATGACGAGAATCGGATGGATTTCTGAGGTCGCTGGTATATAAAATAAATATATAAAGGAGATAACGTGAATCCTTGTTGGGATCAAGTTTCTGAAATGATAGTGTTAGAGAAAGTATTTTAAATTCTTACACATTGTGTATGATTTCTCGGGAAGTTCTGAATACACAAATATTAGATAAGGATTGCAATACTGACATTCATTCTGCTTACCACTGCTGAAGCAGATGAACGATTTACTTGATTTTATGTATCTTATCATAAAAAGCCAATTTGAAAAATTGTTAGCCCTACTTAAGACTGGTTCGGATTATTATTGGTTGACACTGTTGCTTGATAAGTAACGCATTCACTGAAGCAGTGTCTGAACATAGGGTAATCTTTAAGATGTCTACTGTTGCATGTTTTGGTGTTCGAGCACTGGCATCATTATTATCTATTTGTTTATATTGTGTTAGATAGAGAGATACCGTAGATAGAAATCATTCTTTATATTGGATACTCAGTCAGTATTAGTACACTGTTCTTCCTTGAGATACAGGGTATGGTCTTAAACCACATTAAATACAAAAACAAAATTGAAAGAAAAAATAATATAAATTATATAAGAAACAGAAAAAAAAAGGCAAATGGGTAAACTTAATTGAGATTTTTAAAGGATTGTAAGGAAAGAGAATGGATATTTCTACCAGTGAAACCTTTTTATTTGTTTGTGGGTGTCTATAAAAATAGTTTTTTCGAGCTTGAAATGCAACTAAGTTATTATGACGTTTGTGGATAATCCATCCGAGTGCTCAAAGAGCAACATACCCTTTAATTCATAAATCAGTAGGTATGATTGATCCATAAAATTTTACCAAGATCTCGTTAATTTGCTGTATTGGAAAGTTATTCCATCAAGTTTTATCCAAGGGAATTATTGAATATCTTACAAAGGATCAACTCCTTGAAATTGCAATCCAAACGATATTCCTAAAAGGTGTTCTACAAGCGAACAAAGTCAAAAAAAAAAAAAATCATAATATAACACAAAAATCAACACAGGCTGGCTGAGCTCCGTCTTGAATCTGCTTATCGAGCTCCGTCTTGAATCTGCTTATCGTTGTCTATTTATTTTCTTTCTGTCCAAAGTAAAGTGAAGAGTCATATAGAAAATTAAAGTATTTCTAGGTGTCATTTCATACAGTCTTTTACTCCACAAATGCATTTTTCTAGAGATCATGTTTCAATACACACAGACCAACAGCTTAAACATCTCATCCAAAAGACGGTGCGTTATCGTAACTTGCATTTCAGCCCTCCAGCTGAAACACAAGGTAGGCATCGATGGAAATTGAACCAGGAACCTAGAAATCTCCATGGTTCAGCGCACACACAGTGGCTACCGCCAGTTTAGCCGATTGAGTTAAGCTGCTCAAGAAAGTTGCAGATGTAGCAGAAGCAACTGAGAAAAAAGTACCCAAAAAATGGACCATTGTGACAGTGGGGTGTATATGTGCATATGTGCAATCATAATATTATTTATTTATTTTGTTTCATGCTTAAGGCTAATGCAACAGGTAGTACTGTATAAACCAAGTCTTTAGAGCATGCAGTTGTTTCTATTAAGAGGAAAAATCCTTCAGGTCCAGGATTTGGTTTTCACTCGGACTCTTTCATAAGCTTCAAATGCTTCAACTTTAAAGAACATCTAAATAGATCTAACATGCAAATCAGTCATTTTGTATCATAGTATTTTAGAATACAGTTGATGTAAAAAGCATGCAGCAAAGAACCAAATATAATGTCAGCATCAACACGAAATAGAAGGGGCCCAAGGAGAGACTTTGACTGGAAGGTGTATACCACCAAGCCCCATCATGTTTGTGGCTTATTTAAGAAAATTTATGATTATGGCACGTTTAGATTTTTAATTTATTATAATTTCTTTTTTACTCCAATTTATTTAATTTTGAAAACTTTATTTTGAATCCGCCACTGAACACGTAATTCTACAATACAAGGTTTGAAATAACGCTGGTCCGCCGGCGAATTGCTAGTAAAATGCATGGCGGACGTGTTAATTATCCCAATAACAAGTCTGTGTGACCAGTTAAAATTTCAATAAAATTCTTCCAAAATATCTAAGGTTTTATTTACTCATTCACACGATGTCTTTACAAAATATTTCACACAGATATGTCAACAAGATCGCTATTTTCTGTTTAATGTCATGATATTTGTCAGGCTTTGGTATTTCAAGGTCTTGGGCTCAGTCTTTCAAGGTGAACAGATGAACATCACGCACTGGCTAGATCATGAAGGATGGGCGGATGCAGGATTTGGCGGTAGCGGGTGTGTGAGGGTCCACCTCACTGCCACCACCATGGTTGGGTCTGAGGGAATAGACAATTTTGACAATAGGGACCTCTCAGTCGCAGATCTATAGTTCTAGCTTGGTTTCCATATAATCGTTGGCCCTATCGGCGACAGTTGTTGTTCACAGACGAATCGGGGTGCTTTCCAGATTGCGCAGGGCAGCTAGCAATGTACCCTGATTCGTCTGCGTCTGCAACACAATCGGAAAAGTTGAACCAGGTTCAACCTTTCCTGACAATTGTTGGCGACTGTCGCCGATAAGGCGAGCGATTCTATGGAAACCGAGCTTTACCCTGACTATCGCACATATGAGGTCCCTGAGTAATGTTTGCTTGTTCCATCGCTGGAAAACTATTTTAGACGTGGGGCTGGCGGGGGAGAGGGGTGGTTTGCGGTAGTTTTGGGATTCTCTTAGCTTTTCTAGATGCTGAGAAATGCACCTAAGTGCATTCCGGGACTTATATTGATGAATGAATACACACTGAATTTATAGTTTCCCCCTATTTTACCATGGACAATTAATAATGTGATGATGATAATGAACACAATCGGACAACAGTAATTATCTACAATTTATATAATCAGTAATTTCTCGACTGTCATGAAAATATTATATATCTAAAAAATTTACATTATGCATGCTCGGAAGTGGAAAGTTTAACGTAAGAGTTTGATATGTCACATGTTGCTTTCTGAATGGTCTTTAATGTTACATTCTAATATGACCACAACATAAGGAAAAATACTTTGTCACCTACAAAGTTCCAACCCATATACGTTTATATTTCCTTAGCTTAAATCATAAGAAAGTCTCTTTATCCATTTTCAGGAAATTATACATTTTATAGATACACCAACGTGGGAATTTTGTTTTATGTTGTTTGTTAAATCGTCGTCTTTTAAATTATTACAGTGTATATGACCACAACATAAGGATGTCCATTCTTTAAATGTTTAATAGATACTACAGAGAATTATGATTGTTTATCACAATCAGGGATGTCACCAGCTTTTTGAAGTGCCGGTCGGCGATCATTCCGCGTTTTCCCAGGGGTTAGGGTACCACCAACCAGCCGCATTGTTTGCCGTAATTTCACATGTTTGACGATTACCACGATGAATGTGTATGTCACTGATTCATGTGCACTCATTTATTTATTTTTTGTCCATTTACATGCATTAAATATCAATTATAATTAAAAGTGAAAAACTTAAAATACAAAATGAAAACAAAGTAAAGAAATAAAACATAAATCAGGTTTCGTAAATTTTTAATAATCTTCCTGCCCCGGACCATGATCTCATAATAAAACACTTGAATGGTCACGATTTCAACTTTAACCTTTGAATGTGTACAGAGCAACCGTGTCATGCAAGCCCACGATGTTCGCTATGACTCAACTGGACCTAGGCCTAGGCTGTTAAGTTAGCGATGAATAGCAGCATGAATTAACGTAACCACGGAAACATTTATTGTATTCTTATTGTCTTTTAGCTTGTCTATTGTGTTTAGGTAAACTAATTATTTTGTTACAAATTGTAAACTGTTGAAATAATAGTGGTGGTCGGGAGCCTGTAAATCCTGGTCGGAAATGTTGAGTGCTGGACGGGCCCGTCCACCGCCGACCAGCGTGGTGACATCCCTGATCACAATCATTATACACATGTTCCAATCCAATTTCAATAAAAAAAACAAATAAATAAATACGTTTTCAGTACACGTGCTAACATGGCATGATTAACTTAACAATTTTGTTAATAATGTGGTTCTAAAATTTTATTTTAACATAACGAATTCAGCCGTATGTTGCTTTCATACATAAAACATGGTGTTTTTGATTTTATAAATAAAATAAAAGTTTTTTTACTTGTTATTTATTTCTATGCATTACTAACGCGAAAAGCTGGGGATGGGTTGGTTTTACTTGTGTCAAGTTCCTACATTTGTGGTTGTTCTGTCAAATGGTAAACAAAATAATGTTGAATGAATATGATCTAGCCTGGGTTTAAATTAACTTAAAATATATTGGCAAAAAAAATTTGTCGGCGACCTGCGCTGACAAGGTGAGTGATTCTATGGAAACCGAGCTTTACCCTGACTATCGCACATGTGGGGTCCCTGAGTGGACGGGGTCATAGTAAGAGAACGTAATGTTTGCTTGTTCCGTCCCTGAAGACTATTGTAGACGTGGGGCTGGTGGGAAGGGATGGTTTGTGGTAGTTTTGGGGTTCTCCAAGCTTCAGAAAGTTTTGATTTCTAGATGCTGAGAAATGCACTTGCATTATGAGACTTCTATTGATGAATGAATCAAAGTTTTCCCCCATTCTACTACCATAGACAATAATTGATGATGTGATGATGATAAGGAGGAGAAAGATGCATAGTAGCAGGTGACAACAGACTCCTGTGCAAGGTTAATTAACAGGCCCTCTGATATGAGTATCAACAAAAGCCCCTATCCTGAGTTTGTCGTCACATTTTCCAATGCACACAACCGGACAACAGTAATTATCTACAATTTATATTTATCAGTACTTTCTTGACTGTCATAAAAATATCATATATCTAAAAAATTATGTTATATTCATGCTTGGAAGCGGAAAGTAAAAGTTTGATATATGTTTCATGTTGTTTGTTGAATGGTCTTTAATGATATATTCTAATATGACCACAACAAAGGAAGAACCCTTTGTCACCTACGAAGTTCAGACCCCATATACATTTATATTTCCTTAGGCCAAAATCATAAGAAAGTCCGCTCTGTCAGTTTTCAGGAAATTATACATTTTATGCAAGCACCGATGTGGGAATTTTGTTTTTAATGTTGTTTGTTTAAAAATATTACAGTTTCTATGACCACAACATAAGGAAGTCCATTCTTTAAATCTTTAATAGATAGTGCAGAGAATTATGATTGTTCATCACAATCATTATACACATGTTCCAATTCAATTTCAATAAAAAAAATAAATAAATAAGTATGTTTTTAGTGCACGCGCTGACGTGGAATGATTAACCTAATAATCTTGTTAATAATGCGGTTCTAAAATTTTATTTACATAACGAATTCAACCGTATGTTGCTTTTATACTGACAACTTCTCAATCAAACTTTTTTTATTTTATTTACATAACGAATTCAGCTGTATATTGCTTTCATACATATAAACATGGTGTTTTTGATTTTATAAATAAAAAATCAGCAAATTTTTTAACTTGTTATTTATTTCTATGCATTACTGACGTGTAAATCCAGGGATGGGTGGGTTTTAGTATTGTCAAGTTCCTACATTTGTGGTTGTTCTGTCAAATGGAAAACAAAATAATGTTGAATGAATATGATCCAACCTGGGTCTAAAATAACTTAAAATTTTTCAGCAACGAAAATTTGTTCGGCGACAGTCGCCGACAAAGTGAGCGATTTTATGGAAACCGAGCTTTACCCTGACTATCGCACATATGGGTTCCCTTAGTGGGCAGGGTCATAGTAAGAGAACGTAATGTTTGCTTGTTCCGTCCCTGAAGACTATTTTAGACGTGGGGCTGGGGGGGAAGGGTAGTGGTGGTTTGGGGTAGTTTTGGGGTTCTCCTAGCTTCGGAAAGTTTTGTTTTCTAGATGCTGAGAGAGACTTCTATTGATGAATGAATACACACTGAATTCATAGTACAGAGGCCCGTATCCCGAGTTCGTCGTCAATTATCCAATGCACACAATCGGACAACAGTAATTATCTACAATTTTTATAATCAGTAAATGTTAAATCCAATTTCAATAAAAAAAATAAATAAAAAAATATGTTTTTAGTGAACGCGCCGACGTGGAATGATTAACCTAATAATCTTGTTAATAATGCGGTTCTAAAATTAATCTTAAAAAAAGAAAAAATAATGCATTTTTATTGTACCGCCACCAGTTGGGAAAGCAATTAATTATGCATAAATGTCTTCTATGTTTGGTTGATTGAACGTTTCAATGCTTAGTGGGTGGACGGTCGGATATAGTGCATAACTCTCATAATAATTTCATATTTCAAAACATTGTTTGGAGTATATGATCACGTTCCATGATAGATTACATCCACAGGGTGCCCCTAAGCCAAAATTTCAAAATTGAAGAAAATGCATTTTTCACGACAGACAGTGTAGATTTAGGCCTACTGGTTAAAATGTAAAAATTGAAAATTTTATTTTTAAATCACAGAAAAGCACAAATTTATATTCAGTACATTTTTGACTGTCTAGGAAATTTGGACCTTATCAAATCACACCTTATCACACTAGTAACACCCCATGTACTGCACAGGCTTGGAAACTTTACATTTTACTTTCCAATTAATGCAGTATTGTACGCTTATTAGATATCTTACTTTCTCAGTATTTAAAAAAAAATGCTTTTTACACTTCCAACGCTGTGTGATTTGAAATTTACATACCATTCACGTCGTTGCTCTTCTTTCCGCGTTCATTTTCAGTCTCTCAATGCCCGGTGGTCATTTTTGACTTTCTTTTTAGATGTACTGTATCAAAGTGCGTTCATAAGTTTTAAACTACCAACTCCATTAAAGACTTTGTTTTTTTTTTAACGAGTAGCATTCGTTAAAATAATGAAATAATAATTAATCAAAAAGTAATAATTAAAATAATTTTATTTAAAAAAGTTAATTTTGTCAACATATTTTTGTCTTTGGTTTAGGTAGGTGGCATTTCTGACAGAAAGAGTTGGAATTCGCAAGACCACCAGGCACTGCTATCACTTTATATTGGTGAACAGTGCGAAGAGGTCTGGATCTGCGCCTGCGTCTAGGTGTCCGTATTTGGACTCTCATACCTTTCAACAATACAATACAACAATTATTTAAGGGGGTGCAACTGCACCGTTTGCACCCCCTCTACATCCACCCCAGGGAGGAATCCATGGCTAGACGAACAGAGGGAAGTCACCATCTCCAGCCTCTGCTTGTCACATGTTACAGCGGTGCTCACACAGAGGGTTGATTTCCCTCTGTGTGAGCACCGCAAAGTTACAACATCCATGTCATGTACTCATCCCACAATGCAGAAAGGACAAAAAGTTTATAAACAACGATTTCTTGATGAAATAACGCAATAATCATCGCTGTCAAGAATTTAAAAACTTGGCCTAGCAAAACACCCTGTGAATGAACTGTTCGTACAGCTAGCACAGTCCCAATAGCTTTTGGCATGGAGATAATATCTGTTAATTAAAACGACACACCAGTAAAATGTTAGATAAAGTTAAAGTTACGCCTTCCATTGTTTAATAAAGTGCATTATTGCCTTATGAATCCTAAAAATCGATTGTAATCAATCTGAATTGAAAAAGGAACTCGATGTTTAATTTGGAGTTTGGTATGTTATTCATATCAGTCTACATGTAAATTACAAATGCATTGCTTCACTCATTCCTCAAAAATGTTGCTAATTATGGAGGAAATTTGCAGATGAAATTTAAATTTGTTAGATTTTTTAGATTTGACTCTAACCATGAGGGTTTCTTATTTGTTTTAATAAATATATTTAATTAAAAATTTATCGGTTTATACAAATCTTGTTCCTGTCAGCAAGCTGTCACGCACTCTGAAACTTTCGGGCGATCTGACGTCATCACACCTAAGCACATGGGACATTTGCCCAGCCACATAACCCCACGAAAACAATTTACCAATTAGCAGGCAAAGTTTAGGAGGCGCGACTCGTCCCGATGTTTACAACAAGCATAGTTGCCAGAGTTAGCAGAATTCTGCTTCTTAGCAGAATTTTGACCGTTTTAGCATTATTTAGCATTATTCTTAGCAGAATTCTGATGATATTATCCATATGATTTTTTTTCCTTTCTCCTGTAAAAATAAACCATCGGGAATCCCAACTTTCCTCCAACTAGGGAGCTATGTACACAAATCTATGGTTAAAATCTCTGGGGAATCCCAAGATTTTACATTTTTTGCTAATTGCACCAAAAATTGATGGTTTTGAAGAAAATAATACACAAGGCTGTTAGAGCTCATAAAGCTCTATTAATAACACCAATTAGGAATTTTACAATTTTTCATGGTTTACCAAAACTATACTTTGGCTTTATAACTGATATTTTTTATGACCTTTCAAAAATAAACAGAAGGCTATATGAATCAAGCCTTATCCAATGTTCTTGCCAGAGTCTAGTCTTTGATGCCTCACAAATAGGCTTCAAATGTTGTATCTATAAATTATATATTGATATCGTATTTTGTGTGTATAGTTATGTTTAAATACTGTAGTCATAATTCAATTTGTGTGTGAAGAAAGTATTATTCAGAGTGAGATTGAGAGGAAGAGATGTGTCAAAACATTTGTTACCTATTTCAAACAGTGATAAATTGTGAGCAAAATTATTCATGTCATTAGATTTTTATAATTCAAACAAAATGCTATAGACTAAAATATCTTAAATAAGATAAAACAGTTTATAGTTAATAGTTTAGTCCTATTATATGAATTGTATTTGTTTGTGACAAGAAAATGTGTACTTGGCAACCAAACTTATCATCCAAAAAATCTGTAAGAAATACTTTACATGGTCCCAAAATGTGTCAGAGCGTGGATCTATTTTTAATGCCCATTGTCTCTTTTAGAATAGATTGGAGCCATGGCGTGGTGTGATTTTCTTATAAAATCCTAATATAAATTTTTTTATCTGATTTTCAAAATTATTTAAAAATTTAAATTTTTTTTTTAATTAAATAATTTTTAAAATTTAATTTGATTTATTATTATTTTTTTTTTTTTTGGCTTCTTCAGTCGTCAATTGTTACCTACCCAAGAGTGCTCTGTACGTACAGTACAAACAGATTCCTGTATTTATATTTCACGGCATAATTTCATACTGAGACAACAGAACGATTTTGCTGTATCTGTCAGTGTTACTTCATCGGTGATGGGCAGCATTTATTAGATAGCATGTCACAAATATGTTATTTGGGCCTTCCGAAGTTGGCAAGATAGTGGCTAGTGAAAGGGATTGAGGACCAGTAAAAATATTAATTTACTGGTCCACTTGGCTAGTTAAAATAAACCTTTAGGGAAACCCCTGCAATAGTTTATGTCAGTCAAAAATATTATGGAAGGGCCTCATTCCTCCTCTCAATTTATTTTTCAGATGGAATATATATGGTTCATTATAGTTTCTAAAACCTTGGTGTTTGTCAAGTAATTGAGATGATTTATCAAAGCCAATGCTTTATATTCAGCATTGTGAAGTTCACGGTTGTAAATTGGAGGTACATATTCACTCCCAAGTAATAAAAATAATTTCCCATTTGATATTCTCAAACAACGCGCTTGTGATATTGAAGGTTCTGGTAAAAGGTTAAAATCACAATCCTGTAAAACAGCTACTCATTTGTACCGCTATCCATTAGAATACTTAACAACCAAAAGTAATTTTAGCTAGATGCAAATTTTAAATTTAATTCTATTTTTGTTCTTGTGTGTGTTCTAATTGCACTACTACTGCGATGTATGGTACCATCTGATTTTCCGAAAGGACACAAATAAATACTTCTTGAATGTTGAATTTCAACATAGTTTCCAAATAACAATATATTTTTATTATTTAACAGGATATTTCAAGAGCATGACGAATGTAGCATGCTGATCATTATGATAATATTTGTATTGTCATGTACTTTAAAAGAGGTTGCATGACCTCAAAATAAAATTTTTTTTTAAATGGCTTTTTTGTTGAGGAGGTCTGGTGATTATGTTTACAATTTTTCGCACACACCTAAACGTTAAAGAAATTTATACGGTAGGAAAGCTGTTACTTCAAAGCTACTGTAAAAAGAGTAATTCTAGTTTAAAATTACACTTTGATAAAAAAGCTTTTAACAATATATAAACACAATCACAATAAAAGAAACAATAATATACCGTTGTATCTCAAAGATTTCCTTAGAAGGCATGTGCCAGGTAGAAATGGTCTTAGGTCGTCCATTGATGTTACCAGGCTCTATGTTCCACGTACTATTACCACCTTTGAGACAGATCTTTCTCGAATTTCGGACCCAAACTGTGGAATAACCCTGTCTCTTATACACATCTAGATGTGTATAAGAGACAGGTATTTTGTGTGTATAGTTATGTTTAAATAGTCGTAATTCAATTTGTGTGTGAAGAAAGTATTATCAGAGTGAGATTGGGAGGAAGAGATGTGTCAAACATTTGTTTCCTATTTTAACAGTCCATGTTAAAATCAAAATGTAATTGCAAAATTCAATGTCTAATGTATCAAAACGTAGGCGTAAATTTCTCAAAATGTAGTTCTAGTTTTAGTCATCCAAAAAAAATCTAAGAAATACTTAAGGCCTAAAAATGCCCATTGTCACTTTTAGAATAGATAGCCGTAGGCGAGGTGTGGTTTGCTTATCAACTCCTAAAATATATATATTTTTTTAATAAATTAATTTTTTGAAATGTTATTTTGATTTGTTTGTTTGTTTGTTTGTTTTTGTTTTTCTGTTACCTACCCTTCTTCACCCCCCGCTTATCAGCATTTGAAGTGTGTAGACCATAGAGCTATTAATAGACCGTGGGTTGAGGCTCCAAAATCGGCTTAGTTTACGAATTCTGTGACCCACCGATCCGCGCTACTTGGCATTCGCACAAAAATGTCAATACTATTTTATTGAAACATAATATAATTGT
>NW_022692324.1:340577-400192 GCF_011630105.1 Anneissia japonica
GGCTTTATAACTGATATTTTTTGTGACCTTTCAAAAATAAACAGAAGGCAGCCTTATCCAACGTTCTTGCCAGAGTCTAGTCTTTGATGCCTCACAAATAGGCTTCAAATGTTGTGTCAATAAATTATATATTGATATCATATTTTGTGTGTATAGTCATGTTTAAATAGTCATAATTCAATTTGTGTGTGAAGAAAGTATTATTCAGAGTGAGATTGAGAGGAAGAGATTTGTAAAAACATTTCTTACCTATTTCAAACAGTGACAAATTGTGAGCAAAATTATTCATGTCATTAGATTTCTATAATTCAAACAAAATCCTATAGACTAAAATATCTTATAAGACAGTTTATAGTTAAATAGTTTTAGGCCTATAGCATCATATAAATTGTATATGTTTGTGACAAGAAAACTTGTACTTCAGTTACTATGGCAACCAAACTCATCATCTAAAAAATCTGAAATACTTACATGGTCCCAAAATGTGTCAGAGTGCGGATCTATTTTTAATGCCCATTGTCTCTTTTAGAATAGATTGGAGCCATAGGCATGGTGTGATTTTCTTATAAACTCCTAAAATAATTTTTTTTTTAATTTGATTTTTTAAATTATTTAAAAATTTAAATTTTCTTTTTTATTAAGTAATTTTTAAAATTTAATTTGATTTATTATTTTTTTTTTTTGTCTTCTTCGGTCGTAAAGTAATTTTAGCTAGATGCAAGATATAAATTTAATTTAATTTTTGTTCTTTTGTGTGTTCTAATTGCACTCCTTCTGTGATGTATGGTACCATCTGATTTTCCAAAAGGACACAAGTAAATAGATACTTCTTGAATGTAGAATTTTAACATAGTTTCCAAATAAAAATATAATTTTATTATTTAGCAGAATATTTCAAGAGCGCGATGAATGTTGCATGCTGATCATTATAATATTTGTCTTGTCATGTACTTTAAAAGAGGTAGCATGACCTCAAAATAAAATTTCAAAAAATTTGTCTGTTTTTGTTAAGGAGGTCTGGTGATTATGTTTACAATTTTCGCACACACTTAAACGTTAAAAGGAAATTTATATGGTTTGGAAAAAGCTGTTACTTCAAAACTAAAAAGAGTAATTCTAGTTTAAATTACACTTTAACAAAAAGCTTTTAATAATAACAGTGGATTTATGTTATACTGTTATTTGCATGTTAGAAGATTACATAGTAGGGAGGCTGTTTTTAATGCAGAGTGTAAAACACTTAATATTTTTCCTGACATTAATGATTTAAGAGGTCCTTTAGAACATATGGCAGACTTAACAGTATAAGAAGAAAAATAAGAACCAAAAAAGCCTGAGTTATAGAATAGTACATTTTACAGATTCTCTCATCTAATCTATCTAATACCCGTCTTTCAAATTATGATTGTCCTGTAAATTATTGAGTTGTATTTAGTTTTTCAAGCCAACTAGTACCTTCGGTAATGATGTACACAGTGCAAAGAATTTTAATTGTGTAGGCTCAACTGTTACAGTGTGATTTTTTTCATGCAAACAATTCGTGCAATTTCACAAAATTTTCTCGTTAAATTTACTGTTTGCTTTGCTTTCGGCTCCTTAATATGTTTTTCAGCTGAAAGACTAATTGCATCATAATATTCGCGGCATCGCATTCTGTCAACATGTCATCGCAATGCTCTATGGAATATCTATGAAAAATATCTACAGTGTAATGTGAAAGTGGGTCATACCTTCTCTTTTTGGCTTTTCTGACATCATGCCTGCAAAGAGCGTATTGTAATAGACCGAATTAGTCACCAACACAAAGCGGTTATAGTGGGTCAAGACAAACGCTAGGTGCCAGTTTTTTTACACAATAATAAGCCTCCACTCGAAAAAATTTTGATAGTATTAAAACTCCTCATCCTCCTCCTTATCGAAAAGCCTTGATAAACATTTCTTTAAATAAAAGTCAAGACTTTTGACCTGTTAGATTTGAAATGGAGTGAAATAAACATATAGAAAAGTTGAATATGTTTGCATAGCCTCGTCGCATGAACACGGGCCTAGCCCTAAACTAGAGAGTCATACAAAAATACGTTCTTCTGACTCATTGGCAATCGTAGTCAAAAGAAACAACTTATTCTACATTTCAGTAATTTAAATTTGAATATTTCATACAGAAATTGCAACAAAATGACTTGGTGACAATTAGTTAAGCGGAATGTGTACCTCTTAAAATCAATAGAGATAGCCTAGTCAGCCTAGATGTGGCAAGTATCGCAATCGATTGGCTTAGGACCCTGAGAAGGCCTCTCAAAACACTTCATATTTTTAGTCTGAATGGAAATGTAAATCAAATCAACCTTGACTCATGAATCTATGAATTCATTCAAAATGTATACATTGTTTAAAAGTATCTGCTATGCTTTCTTCGTTAAATTCTAGGCGATTTGATGAACACCAGTTTCGACTCCGCTGGATGCATTAGCATACAGTAGGTTTTTGTGGTTTGTTGACATAATCATACTCGGCTGATATGTGATGACGTCATCTTTGGTGACTAATTCGGTCTATTCATATTACCATTTTTCGTCTAGCTGTATTTGGGCATGTGCTCAATGTGTACTAATGTATAAAGTCTATGGATTGTATTATTTGTTTTTCTAATTAAATTTCAAATCCTTTCAGACAAGACCGAGTAAATTTAGAAACATTCACCACTTATGTTCTAAGATGTACAAATACAGCACGTTTAAGTTTTTTTAATTAACAGCAGCAGCGTGCAAACAGCACGTGCTACAAGTGTTGGTTACATCAATTGATTTCTTTCTACTTTGGTTGGATCATGCATGGCCATGTTGATCGTCTTGAAATCCTGTTAATTATTTTTCACTTATTTAATTTATATTTTATCTCTAAATTCCCATTCTTATTTAGAAAAGCTCTACCCTGAAAATATTATGTGTAACAATTTTATTTATCCATATTGCACTAAAATCTCCTAACTTATATGAATCTGGCAAGTTTGTCTGTGGAATGTATAATCTGGTAATAAAACCTAAAAATCACTAAACCAACTGTAATTGTGCAGGTTCTTGACGTCAGTACTGTCAATGTGACTGACTTCAGGTAGCAATCGCACAATTGCAGATCTTAAGCTTACTTAATCCATCAAGAAATTTCAACTTATCCCTCGATCCTTATTCTACGATATTCATCGTGTGCACACTTGCCGCAGTGGCGGAGTTACTGTCTTGATAGCGGTGTATTTAAAGCTGAACCAAACTGAGAGAGTGTAGCAATATCCTATGTACAAGTATATTGATAGAAATATTCAATATCAGTCTACTAATTTTAGAATTGTAATGTACAGTATCTCGAAAAGAAGCCTAAGCCATCTCGAAACGAAGCCCAGGGGTCACAAAAAAAAAAAGAAAAAAAGAAGTCGTCGTCCAGGGCTTCTACTCAATTTTTATGGTATGCCTCATTAACATTACGATAGAATTTGGTTAGCTACATGTCTGTCATAATAAACAGTTTTCCTGTTGTATTAAAATCTGTACTGGGTACATTTGGTTCTACAACTTATCAGAGAGCCACTTTTAATTTGACATGGTTGACATGTAAATCATTTGCCTGTGGTATGATTTTTTTTATGCTCTGAATTTCCTTTTGGACAATTAAAATCTTGATGGATTGACTCTTATGGATGTCATCAAGCACCACAAATGTCTTGTTTGATGGATACCGTCACTATATGCATATACATTACGGTATTCTCGTAGTCGCTTGATAAAAGCGGAGCTTGCTGGTCTACTGGATACTCTTATAAAACCAAATGTGACTGCCACTTTACTTTAAATCAACGTCATGAATATCCCTGTGCTGAAGAATGAATCTCGGGGGCTTGGGCCTGTGCCCAGTTGTCTGAGGAACCTGGCCAACCTGTTTTAGGACACTCGACCCACTAGTTGTCGGGAAGTAACTGTCAAATTTGTTGGGAAATTTTAATTGGAATAATTTCTAAGCCTGAGAGTACCATCAAGAGTTGAAATACCTAAATGTTCCTACGGTGAGCCCCATCAATGGTGTGGCTGAGTTGGGTGTGTCCCATCTGTCAAGGAACAATGGACCACTTGTCGAGAAATGCTGATGCTTGTTTCTCCAGAAATTTGCCAAAGAAATTTGCCAAAAAACTGCAAATTTTAGAATTTGGACCGTGACATATGAGAGGTCTAAAAAACATAACAGATTAAAAACATTCTTTCTGACCAACTGATGTGTTAGGCCTTTGATCCTTGAAAGAATGGTGTAAGGAAACATAATGTCCTGCATCTTGTGTTCCTTGGTCATGCTTATTGAAGGGTAAAAAATATAGTAATCCAATAGAAAGTAGTACATGTATACAAAGTATGAATATCTTTTGAAAAAATACCCTTAAGATGTGGTTAAAAAGAATATATATATATATATAGATATATATATATATATATATATATATAATGTGTATGCTGATATTTCAATTACGTAAGAAATATATTTTTTTTAAAAGCCACATTTTTGTTAAGCCTATTCATGATGTATGTCAACAAATATATTTTCTGATTCCTGGGATTGTTAAAAAATCTGAATCAAAATCATGCGTGCAGTGATTTTTCTCTCCTTTTATGGTTGGCAGAATAGATGCCAACATCACTAGATTACTTGTGAATACTGTGCCTATGAACATTGTCACTGCTGTTGGGGTTCGCACCGAATAAATCCAATCCGATCCTAAAAAAAAAAAAAATCCCTGAAAAACAAACTAAAAAATAAAACAATCTCGTTTCAAAAGGCTGCTATTCAAATAGTAATTATCAGTCTATTGATAAGTCAATAAACGCCAAAATACCATGTTTTCAAAAATATTTCATAGTGCGTAATACTGTAATCTGACACACAAGCAGAACTATAGCTGTAAAAATACAGGGTGGTATTATACAATCTAAGGGTGGGTAGGTGGGTGGTAAAATTCATTCATTTATTTCATTTTCATTCATTTCATTTATGTGTCTCACTCATAAAAACAGCTAGAATTACAATGATTCACAAAAGAATGACAGTGGCAGGATTGTGACAATGATGCAATGGGGTTTAATGGTGGACGAAGGGCCATGAATTTAGCTTTAAACTGGGTAGAAAACCTCTCACCTACACCCACCATAACAACAGTATATCCCTGCAAAAGCTATAGAGTATTCTGGTCTATTGTCATTATAATGAAGTAACATTTCTTCTTTGCACTGTTGTATAAATAGTTAAATAATGGTAGAAATAGTGCTTGAATATGGTCGCATGCTGTGTAGTATATGATTGGTATGCTGATGACATATGAGTTTACACGAACAACCACAGGAGTCGGGGGCTACTGGTGATCACGTCATGCATTTAGGCAATCCATAAATTGCTTGTTTTTGAATGAAAAACGGTTTATTAATACTCAATTATCACGATAAGAAACTGCACTATCTCAGCCTCACAGACTTTAAGAAACCTTTGTGTGAACTTTGATATTTCTCAACAAATGAAAACACATTTTGACGAAATTAGCCAGTCGTATTTATGTCATTTGCAATATAGCCTCTAATAGAATAGGTATATCAAAAAAGCAACAATTAACTGTCCTGAATAGCCTCTCCGGAGTTTGCAGCTACAAGTACAAAATGCAGCAGTGAAACTAGTTTACTCAAACTAAGCAACCTATCAATCTTATCAATTATTCTTAACACCTTTCCTCTTCTGCAGTGGCACCTTTTTTGCCAGCCTTTGTGGTTTTCAACTAAACTGTGTATAGACCTTTTGTAAAAGATTTCCTTGTATATGTTTCCTAATTATCACATGTGTAAATAAATATTCATCCACATTCATTTGACAACCTTACAACACCACTCAATAAAGATCGGCTTCTAAGGAACATACATGATCACATAGAGTGACAGTATCTTCTTTATGTCATTTGCAATATAGCTTCTATTAAAAATTAGGTATCTAAAAAAGAAGAAAAAAAACAAACAATGAACTATCCTGAATTATTTCCCTGGAGGTAGGCAACCTCCAGCAAGTACAACTTGCAGCTGCAAGACCAGTTACTCAAACGTACCTCCATGCTCAAGCTTAAGAGACTTGTCAATCTTATCATAAACTCATTTCACTTTCCAAAATGGTGGCTTTCAGCTAACTCTGCATGGACCTTTTGTATAATATTTCCTTATTTATGTTTCCTAATTATCACACATGTTACAAATAATTATTCATCCACATTTGAGAGAGCAGCTTAGGTCAGTCGGCTAATCTGGTGGTAGCCACTGTGTATGCACAGAACCGTGGATATCTTTAGGTCCTCGGTTCAATTCCCATTGCTGCCTCTCCTTGTGTTTCAGCTGGAGGGCTGAAATACAAGTTACAAAAGCGCACCATCTTTCGGATGAGACGTTTAAGCCGTTGGTTCTGTGTGCATTTATGGCACATGTGCACGTTAAAGAACGCAGTAGACTCTTCGGAAAAGAGTAGGGGGTTGTCTCCGGTGTACTGCCCAATCGCCACCCGAAGGACCCCACTGGAAATTAGTCTTATTTTTTGTGGGCTATCCTTGGTGTTTACACCGAATAAACCTAAACTATTTGTGGATACATTTAAATCATTCCTAGTAGCCTGTTTATTTTCAAAACCATTTCCTGTAATTGTGTATTAATCAACATCAGAATCTCATGTATTATTTCCTTCTATCACTTTATGAGGGTGTGACCTCTGTTTTTGTAGCCACTATCATGGTCACGGACTGCAAGCACCTGATTTCTGTGGCAAGGAAAATGTGAAATCTTCTGCAAGAGCTTAAAGTAAAACTATAAAAGAAAACACTCAATGTCTCTTGGATGGTGTGTTCAATTTGGCCTAAGTGCATGTTAAAGAATGCTATACTTTCTTTATTATTTCCTTGTTTGTTTAAAAATGTTCTGTGTTGTTGTTTATATATTAATGTGTTTGTTGTTAATACTGTACCATTGTTTCAGACAGTCTTTAATATGTGGATGTACTAATTTGTTGTCTACTGCCCTCTGTATTTGACTTACTGACTTCTTACCCTAACTTTCAAAAAACATGAACTAACCAGTGATGCCTTTTAAATTTGGAATTAGGTCAAATTCTTAACATTTGTTAGAATAATTAGGTCGCCTTATAGTCCTTGCATATTTTCACTAAAAAAAAATTTTTCAGAAAAAATGCATATTTCATACATGTCAAGTAAGAATAATTTTCAGGCATGAGGCTTTTGTTCTTAAAACCCTCCCCAGGAGGAGGGTGTCCGGCTTTGCCACTTTAGGGTTGTATTTTCACAACTGAAATCTGTTTAAGTATCCTCTTTTACCGATGCTTATCAAATTTTTCAACTAAAGAACACATGAGATACCATAAAAATATGTAAAATTATATGATAGGCCTAATACTGTAATAATGAAAGAGTCAAACAAATGTAATGGGTATACTCTTCCAGAAAACTATAAAAGTGCAATATATTGGCCGGCTTGCGATATTGTAGGCAGCTCCATTTGATTGATTGAGAGTAGTACTTTAAAAAGAAAGCCAACCCAAGTTAACCCTGTTGTAGTGCGCTGTTTATTTGTGTTCGAATTTGTAATGACAAAAGCAATCCTATACAATAGATGATGAATATTTAGTGAGAGACCTACAAATTATACATAAATGTTTTATTATAGACAATATTACATTTATGTGCGAAATTTTGATCCTTAAGCGTGAGAGAGACCTCGAGTGCGCAAGTCTCACGCCGAATGTGTGATGATATTGCATTACCAAAATTATTATATTAACCAGGTCGTTGGCATAAATTTTAGTTTTTAACGCTTGAAGGGAAATAAAGTACCATTTTCTTCACATTTTCATTACAGAACATCTCCCAATTATGTCCCCCTCCATCCAAACAGGGTTCGTAAATAAGAAAATTCGTAATTCAGAGAGTTTAAATTTTCAGCATCTCGGTGTGGTGAGGGTAGGCCTAAGCCATGCTACAAATTACAAGGCTAGGTAGGCCTAAGCCTTTCCATGGGAGAAAAATTTTGTCAAGAAATATGCCTTGGATTTTACTGTTTTCTGCAACAAAATAATATTTTACAGAATCCAAAATTACCTGTGCTCACTGTGAAGTATTCATTTGAAGTGATTTCCGAATGTTAATTATTCTTTTTCATAAAGATCACGAATCCATGCAAATAGATTTACTGTAGAGTATGCCTGAACAAGCATGCACAGCTCAAATATAATATATCTCGGCTGAAAAAGATTGATATTTCTTGCTTTAAACCTAGTTTGATATTATTATTATTTATTGGTTTGAATGTTTTCTTTTTAATAGCTGATGTAACAATTTAAATTATTTTGGAAGAATTTAAAATTTTAAAGTGTTTTTGTAGTTAAAAACGATCGTTCGTAATAACGTCATCTCTGCCAATTCGGTTCGTTAAAAAAAATTGAAAGTTCGTAAATATGAGGTTCGTTATTGGGAGATGTTACTGTAGGGCCTACTAGTAAAATTGAGTGGAGTAGATTGCGTCCGCTGTTATACTCTTGCCAGCACTTGGTATGGAACTTCTTGTTGACACTACCAAATTTCCTAGAATGCGGTGTGTGAGCCAGGGGTCCGAGTACAAATACTGGTTATTATGTAAGGCTGGCTTACTTATTGGAATATTTCATATTCCAATTTTTCTTTTTTTTTCACTGTTGTTCAGTTACTGGGGACAATTTTATATATATATATATTTTTTTATTTGAGAGGAGTGTCAAAACCCCCTGATTCCCCCTTTGGCTGCACCCCTGATACTACAATAGACACTGATAAATATACAATAGCACTGTTTAAAAATAAATGAAATAATATATGAAAAAAAATACTAAGTATTACATCTGATGTGGAATAGTACTAAAGTTAATATGTTATTTAAGGTAGGAATGAGTTATTAACCTATTTGTGTTTGCTTTCACTTGGCCATCCAACATGTAATGTAATGTTATGTGACAATTCAGTGGATGTAATACATCATCAGCTATTTTGCTATAAAGCTCATGTAAAGCAACCTTTTCACAATTATCTCGATTTCTATGCCTATAATTGTACTTGTTGTTTTAGATGTGATTTTTTCTATATATGTCTAGGATGTTTTAGTACCATGCAATGCTACAAAAATGTTTAAAGAATTGATCATAACTTTTATTAAAGAAAGAGTGTTTGTTTAGGCAAAACATATTTATTTTCTAAACAAAAAACGCATAGAAATGTTGTGCATTAATTTTATAAATTTAGCTTTGTTGATTTGCATTATTTTAAGCACATGTTAATTGGCTTAAAATTTTGGCCTACTACCCTCTGTCTCAGATCGTGCCCCAAAGTTTCTGGACCTTTGTTTGTCATCAAGATGTTGAGTGGCATGAATATTGGGATAACATGTTCTTTACATCATTTGGTAGCTTTAGGGCCATATTAAGGATTGCAATAATAATAATAATAATAATAATAATCTTAAGCTGCCATTACAAGTACAGTCTCACCCATGCTTGCATGGAATAATAATAGACTATAAACTGATGATGATGATGATGATGATATTATATAAAACTTAATAACTAAACTAAAAAATATAAATGCACAATTGACAAACACCCAGAATGAATATTAATTTCATAAATTTTTCCTTAGCTAAAAATTTGGAGGATGCTCAGGGTGTGCAAAAATGAACCAACAGCAGGGTCAAGGGGAAGAGCTTAGGTATTGTGGGGTCAGGGCTAGAAAAAGTGCATGACCGCACAACCAGCGAATGTCCCGGAAGTATTTTGGGGGGAAAAATAAAAAAAATGAACTGTTGGACTATATACTGTAGTACAGATAACATTTGGTGCTGGAGGCATTTTATCGAGACATTTTTCATGTTCGGAGGCACAAACGTTTTTTTTCCAGACCTGGTGGGGGTTCCGAAGCCTTCTGACTACTCCGCCTCGTAATCCGACTATCTATTAGAAAATAAATTTTACATTCAAGTACATTTTCGACTTTTTCCATTATTCAAATAATCAGTCAAAATAGTAAAACATAAATTTTATAGTATTAAATTTATTAATAAAAGCTTAAGAATATCCTTGTGTATTATCATATTTTCTAAAAAAAATAGCTGACCCTATGATTTTATAGTTATGAAGTGGGTTGGTCTTGAGCAACCGATTTTCTTTAGACTTATCAGCGAGATTATTATGTTTCCTGTGTCATTTTCAAAGCTTATCTTTTTCTTTTTTGTTTAGTATGCAACTCGACATCACCATCATATCTGAGATGTGTCCGAATTTGACCCAACCTGAATTTTATGATTTCTAAATTAACGTATTGCTCATGGTTCTGTCTTCTATGTAAAATCGAGGTGTCACTTAACATAAACTGCATCTATATTTTATAGACTTTGCATTTAATGCTATTTGATTAGTACTTATGTGCAATGGCCCGGTCAGCAGAATAGTTAATTGACTATAAATTAAAGTAGGTAGTTATTCAAATAATCAGTCCACCAATCAGAAGAACTTGTTAAACATTCATCATGCGAAGTATCTCTTCATCATATATTTCTCTTTTGCTTATCAACTCTCCCACACATTTATCAATTGCACATATTATCAAATGATGGCCCATCCATCTATTAGAACTACAGGTCGACCATACCCATTCTTATACTAATATTCATTAGCTATTGCTTACCAACACATTTATTGTTTAATAGATTTTTTTCTTTCATTTTTTTTCTTTTTAATGTAAGTTTTTTATTCTTTGTGGGTATAAATATGCACAGTAACATAATTAAATTGACATGTCATATAGGCAGAAGCCCAGGAGAAACTAGATAGTTAAAAGAATGAGCAGTTTAAATATAATGAGAAACACAATTTACAATATGAAATATGTAATATCATTAATGACAAAAATTAAGGCAACTGAACATGATTTAGATAGTTATCTGTAATATTCAGCCCTCAAAATTAACGTCAGCATTCGGCAGTGCCGGCGTAAATGCTGGCGTCTAGGCACCCGTCGCCGGCGAGAAAATTGCCAACGTGCAATTTTCAAACACCAATTCAACAGAAACGTACTGCTACTTTTCAAGAATAAATTACACTAATTAAAAAAAAACGGAACTTCTAAGTTAATCCCTTACTCACATGTAGCTGTTCTGTCTGTATTCTCCGTTGATTTTAGTGAAAGTGAAAGACGATCCCCAACTCACACGTTCTGCAGTGCGTCGCCAACATCTCCTAGAAAGAACAGCACGTAGAGCGTGTTCTTCGTCACCAATGTTTGCTATCCTTTTGACTGTGGTGGCTTTTATTTTAGGGATAAATATGCCCAGAGTATTTTAGTTTTAATTCGTTTTCACAAAAGTAACATGAAAACATATTTCAACATCCATGGTTAGTGCTTATTTTTTATCACTGCAGCTAGCCTAGGTCTACCTAGAACTTCACGTCAGCACTCTGTGGATCCGATGGTCCACGTAGGCGCGCGTAGGCTAGTACTTAGTACTAGCCTAGGTTTAGGCCTAGTACTTGACAACTTTTTGAAAATGCCGACGTAGGACCGGCGTCAATTTTTTAACGTCGGCGATTTTTGCCGGCGTGCTTTATCCCTAATTTTGAGGGCTGAATATTTGTAATTGTTATACAGCACCATATTCAGATACATATTAATATTCATCCACCTAGTCATCCATTACCCATCCATGATCACCCATAAACCCACCTCTCATCGGACGTCTACCCGTCCATCCACGTATCACCAACTCATTCATCCGCGATCACACAGAATTACAGAATAGCAGGGTGAAAGTACCATTGTAGATGATTGTGCTTCTAATGTAGTTATCATGAAGTCAGCCTTAGCTATTCAGGATATACTGTACAGGAGTTAAACCTTTTTAAACTGCAAATCCTCCTCACTCCCACACACCACCTACTGTATTTACAAATTTTCATTTGGATTGCCATATCAGCATTAATTTCATCAATTTACTAAAGGAGGTGGAGTAGGCTATACGTTAACAGGTTTAGGGACATATTCTTAGTAAAAAATATTGAACTTTTCTTAAATAGATCACAAGTGAAATTGGCATTGACATAAAGATATTACACCTTTATAATAAGATAGGCCATAGGAGCGGTTGGCGCACCGGTTGTGGCTTGGATTCCCAACCTTGAGGTCGGGGGTTCGAAACTCTGGCTGTGCAAATCGCTTGTGTCCTTGGGCAAGGCACTTTATCTATGGTTGCCTCTCCACCCAGGAGTACAAGTGGGTACCTTGTAGGTTCTAACACAACCTGCGCTGATTACTAGCTGCAATTTATGGAATGATAATATAATTTCATTTACTAATTTAATTTGGTGTTTCAATGTGTTCCATATGTGTTTGATCCAATGACCGGGGTAGTAATGTGAAGCGCTAGAGGCCTTGTAAAGGCATGAAGCGCTATATAAGAACGACATATTATTATTAACAAAGATTATACCATATGACAAAAGTGATCAAAAAGTGATCAAATTTGAAGTCAACAATGAAGTCCTGATGTTTTTTACTTTATAGTGTTGTCTTATTCTCCAGTATTGTTTGGAGTAGCACACTCACACAGTGACACACACAAATAGAGTTACTAGGCTTGCAAAATAGTAAACATAAAATATACTTGGTATTATATTATCGAGTTACAAACTTAAAACACAGGTGAGGTATCACAACCTTATTGTTAACTGTCGCAATAAAGAAGGCTTTTATACAATTTATGCTGGCTTTAACGTAGAAGATGCATAATTTTTCCTGTTATAAATCAGAAAGTGTCATTATGGCTGTCTCACTACTGGGTTAACCTGAACTGGCATATTTTTAAAGATATATATAAGTTTTTAGATAATTTACTAATAAATTAATGTAAGTTTCTGTATGTTGCCTGTATACTAAGAACAAAATCTCTCTTCAGCCTGAATTTGCTGTACATGTGCCATGGCAATGGGTTAATAAAGTCGGGCATTGTCCAAATGAAATGAAAAATCTCGAAGCTCATTTATTCTTATTTTATGAACTAATTATATTTAATAGAATAAACTCCAAAAAAAGAGAAAGAAAGTCCATGATTCTTGATGTTGGGCCATCTTCAGTGATTGAGGAAAATACTGTACTATGATTTGGTCCATCAATCGACTTCTATAATACAGAATTAATATTCATATTGATATCAAACGATGTTAAATCTTGTGCATTTATATCTACCTGAATACAGTAGAACTCCTATTAAGGGAGCATCCATTTATCTGGGACCAAAATAAATGTCCCTCTATAGGAGTGTTCTACTGTATACAACACATTGTGTTAGTTAACTGTCCATTTCAAACAAACATTCAATTGTGAATAATTGTCGATTTTGCTAATCAGTGGTTTACTTGTCTCTCATTTTAAACTTCCCGTATTGGTTTTCTAGTATGAACTATGAAATTAGCTTTGCCGTATGTGCTTATTTATTTTAATTACTATTTTATGAAAAATACAATGTCTTAATAAGGATGAAATAATTTATATTAGTTATATTATACTATGATTAATTATCGGTTTTATTTTATAGTTGATTTCTGTGGCCGCTCTGCTCTGTGTAACATCAACAACATTTGACGGGCAAAGCTACCTAATGAACCCAGGGGCGTGGCGGTTTAGGGTGTTCATTTTCACGTCGGTTGTATCCATCTTAACGTCGTTCCTGCTACTTATGGCGCATGCTTCAACCATTCATCGCATGATGCCCATCGATTGGCTTTTATTGGTATGCAACCAAAACAGGTTTTATACTCAATTTTTTCATTTTTATGTACCGTAAGTCTATAAAGCCAAGAAATTTGGCACCCATTTTTAAAGCCAAAATTTGGGGTCAGATTTCAATGCTAAGAAATCCAAAGCCACAATCTTTTACAAGCCCTAGGTGTAGTAACCGTTGCATAAAATTAAATGTATAGTCAAAAAGCTTTACAAGAGGCATGTGCTTTATAATTGCTGTTTGTCTAGCCTAGTGTTATGAATATACATTTGTTTATTGTTCAATATCTACTTGAAAAGTTTTTCATTTATTTATTTACAAGTACTTTAATACCTGTTCTTTATGCACATTGAAATTGTTTGGATGTCAATTCTTCTATATGAGTACCGGTATTCAAATAATTACTGGCTGTCTATTGACTGTAGACATGCTTAGAAAACTTCAATTTAATACAATCTTTGATTTTACAAATTTACGATTTTATATACATTTCATTTCATTGCTGATGTCAAACAATTACATTTCTTTTGCTAAGGTCAAGCAAAACTATTTAAAAAAAAAATCAAGTTGTGAATATCACTATCTATATGAAAACATGATATCATCTCTTAATGTCACTGTTCGGCTTTGTTGCTACATAAACAAAACATCAATCTTTTGTTAATAAAATAATTTTCACGAAATTGAAAACAAATAAAAATCAGTTTGTTAATTTAGTGTAAATATATCACCTACCTTATTATTGGTATCCACACAATGCTACATTTCTTCAGTCACTGCTGCTTAATACACAGCCAAGCCATACATTGGCTTCAAACGTCACATGTGCGCTTTTGGAGATATTGCGTAGGACGTCTGGGTGACACTGAGTGACAAGTGATCCGGGGAGCCCTACCAAGGATGAGGGTTTGTGTTTTATGCCTGGGGGGGCTTGGCTAAACCTGGGCTTGGCATCTACAACATCTGTAAACATACTTAGGAGTTAGTCCATACTACTGTAGGTGGCCATGGGTAGCTGAACTTTTTCTTAACGGTTGCCAAGACTAATTTATTTATATACTGTAGAGAGATTCGTCAAAACTTAACCTGTGTTGAATAGTTTTCAAATGTTCTGAGAAATTAATTCCAATTAGTTAATAATTAGGCCTTCCTATAATCATAATAACTAATCGTTGTCTTTGATTCTCTTACATGTTGTATTGAATTTGGAGTAAACATTAGTAGGTTAATGAAGTATAATTATGAAGAATGCAGTAACTTAACTTTTATTATGTTGGAGCTAATAAAGGTATGCGCAAACTAGCAGTTTCTACTAAATTTTTGCACATATTATAGTAATTTGTTTGGCCAATACAAAAAATCAGGAAGCTCCATGCAAAAGCATTGTATATTGACAGGTCAAAATATAACTTAGTATAAAAGTTCTGCAAAATATATTTTGAGGCTTCTGACATTTTTTAACATGTATCTTGAATACAAAAAAAAGAAACTCCTTAATATGGTACCACACTGCTGGCCATACAATTGTTTCTGCTTTAAAAAAAGTCTATAAACTCATCTGTTGAGTGTGCCTACACAATGTTGACCCTGTCAGATGGCAAAATAATATATACAGAGTGCAGAAATACTGTATAGCCTAAAGCTAATAACTAGGAAAAAAACTCAAAAGGTTGATGGATTGGAGGCTTAGAATATCATCAATCAGCTGATTGCGCTGCAAGAGTTATGTAAGGTGTGTTCAGAGAGTTCTAGCTGTCTGAGTTCAGAGGGGCTGAGGCTGATGACGTTCTAATCATCAGTTTGTCCAATTCAATTTGCTTCAGCATGTAGGACGTACGTTAAACTGGGACGTCATGTATATTGCATACCAGAATTGCATAATAGGTTTTCCTTTCGAGTAATGGCTCTTTCATTAATGCACAAATATTTTAGGTTAATAATTTAGAGTTTATGAAGCCAGATATAATTTCTACAAATGTTTGGAAAGATATACAATGGGGTATTTGTGGAAGTGTTTTATTTATAATATGGAGCATAGGTCTTGTTAGTTTATTTTAACATTCACAAAAAAAAAAGAAGAAATTTGCCATCTATACATGTACCTAATAATAAGGTTGATAAATATCATTGTTGTGAGTGTAGTATTGCTAACAGTTAGCTTTTGCCCCAAAACCCAGACATAATCTTTCTACAAGTACAAACCCATCAGATGTACAATAGGAACACCAGCAGTGATGTCATCACATCAACTTCAACTTAAGTCATGTATTAATGTACCTACCTTAATGCATGATCAGAAATGGATGTAGTACCCCAAATGTTTTTGTAATAATTTTATACCAAAAAGAGCCAAAGAAAATAGAAAAGCCTGTTTGATTTAAACCTATAGGGCCTTTACCTAAATACCAACAAGGCCAAAAAGTAGGTCTTTGAATTTATGCTACAATCAAGAAGTACTGTATAAATAAAAATGAATCAGCCTGTAATGCACTTCTGTGGTCTCCATTACATGGAAAGAGAAGAGTAGGTTGCCCATCCCATACATACATTGACCAGCAAGCTGACGAATGTGGACTCCTCCCATATGACCTACTGGCTGCAATGATAGATCTTGATAGATGGTGCCGAGTTATTAGCTCAAACAGATGATGATGAGAATCAAGAGTGTAGGGTTTGCTGTAATATTTATTTCTTATAAAAAACAGTCACAAGTTAACATGTTTGACTGTCAAGCCTTTTTTCCTATTAAATTCTGCCTCATATACCAAGGCATAAAGAGCGCCACCATAAGAACATCATTTCCATTAACTGTAGTGAAACACGAACAAACTTACGGCCGTTATTTTTTAATTAGATCTTTAGTTTACAGTACATGCAGTACAGTAGCGGTATGTTGGACAGGCGTGTGAACAAGAACTCTCGTCATGAGCGCCCTCAGTATAACCCTGTTGGAGGTAAACTAACATTCCTGGTTTCCAATATGTTACACTTAAACAGTAAAAAACCCTATATGGATGTACACCGAGATATTTAATAAGAAATTTGGTGGAGTTTTATATTTATATTATCCATTGCAATAAGAATACTTTATTGTCATTAAACAAATAAGTGAACAATGAAATTTATTTTGCTAGTTGGGCAATTCCATAAATTCAGACGTACATTTCAGACACTTTGTGAATCTATGTTTTCAAAATGAAGTTTGCAATTTATTTTTTTTAAAGTTTGCATTACATCTACTGGTTAGTACTATCAGGCCAACAATTTTTATTTTTTAACTCGCATGCATCACAGAGATACGGGTCAAAATGACAAAGGTCAGGGTCAAAAGTCATAGTAATAGGGCCCTTATATCTTCGCAACCACATGTGGTAGAGAGTTAAGTTTGGTGCCAAGTTGTTCAGAACATTTATATTTCTATTTGTTATAATAAAAAATATTTTGTTAAAAAATGACCGGACATGCCATTTCTGACCTTTGACAAGTCTCCGGGTCATATTCACAGGTTCTCATATTTCCGTAACCACTGGTGTTTAGGGAGTTAATTGTGGTGTCAATTTGTTCAGAACATTCATATAAACAGATTATAAGGAAGTTGGATCTAAATTTGTAACCAGAAAAAATGATTATTTGGTTCCCAATTATTAATTAATGCAGACAGTTAAACTAGTAAAAGAAAGACTACATTAAATCTATTAGACTAAGTTCTAGCTTTTGGTGTCAACTTCTTCATTAAAGAATCCTGCAATGGGCAAGTTTAGATTTTAAAGGTTTTAGAATTAGAAATTATTATAAACACCTGTAATGTATAGAACTACATTTTTGCAACGGCAAGAAAAATCATACTGTAGTAAATGTAGTTAATCAAGATGACTGTATGGTTATTCATGCTAAATAAGGTGTTTTATCTTACATTTATAATATCCTGTCATTTGAATATAAACAAATAATATAATCATGTTAGCTGTAATTGTAATTACTGGACATTGTTATGATGAAGTACTGTAGATTAAGTAGGCAGCCGTGTTTATCAGGATGATAACATTATTATGTAATTTGTGTATTGCCTGCCTGGTTTTTATTGGAGATGTGCTTAAAATTTTAGTTCAAAAAATTATTTTTGTTTGTAATATAAGCCCATGGTACTGAAAATATGTGCATATTGCATACTGTTTGATAACAATAAGACAAAACGTGCTTCAGGAAGGAAAATTATAGTAAAGCCTAAATTGATCTCGACCGGAAACCCAAGTATGGGGATCGTACCCAGAATTGTCAATGTTGTATTGTATTTTGTGCACAACATGTAGCCTACTGTAACTACAGACTATTACACATTGATAGTTTCCAAATTTTCACTATATTTCATAGGTTATAACACATTTTACATGGCGTGACGGACGTACAGTGACGGATATACAGAAAAAATGTATGTCTGTCGCATGGTTTTGCTAATTAGTGTAATTAATGGTAGGCTTCCAATTTGCTGTATACACTTGGTATATCTAGTATGCTTTATAACAAAGTTTTGGTAATTTCTTTGTACCTGGTTAGAAACTGAAATAAACAAATGTCATTTTCTTGTGACGGACGTACAAGTTTCAAGGTGTATGGCATAACGAAATATACAAGAGAAAATAAAAGTATAAAATATGATAAAATAATGAACAAAGAATATGAATACAAGTTAAGATCACTACTGAATAGATAGGTATCTGTTGAATAAGGTATTATATAAACTGATACTGTAGGTCCACTGATCGATCCCATAGTATAATACATACTCCAAGTATCGAAATGCACGCCATCATGTCGGGATTCAATATTTCAATATTAATTATTGCATTTAATAGGAATGATTCTCTGTACCGTTTAGTGTGGCATGGCATCGGCCAACCAGACCTGAGTGTTTATATTACAGTGTAATGGGTGGTTTATGTCTTTTATAATTTTATCGAGCATTTTCAAGGCACTATTTACATTAATTTCGTCAATGTTTTTCAATACATCATTACTGCCCATAACACGACCTGCACGATTGATTTCCTGATTTTACTTTTGTTGTGTTCTGTTATGCTGCTGATCTAGATCATGCAATGGTGATATGATAACCATTAATTGTTTGAATCAAGTAAGTTTTGCCTGCCAGAAGTGACAAGGATCAACCATTGGCCATAAGGAGACAGAGACATGGGCATGTCAATCATATTAACTCAACATGAAATATATTATCATAGCCATGATAATGTATTTATCTATATGGAACTAATGTTTTCTTAGCAAAATTTTAATGACTTGAAAATTTACTCACTTCTGTTTGCATATTGGACAAATTAAATGGTATTTGAACCTGGAGAAAAAGAGAGGACCCAGAATATTTCCCAGGTGATTATTTGTACGTAAGGAGTACAACAAATAGAGTGAGTTTGTAATTAGGGATCGGGAGGGGTAAAAAGGAATGGGAAAATTATGCATAATTTTATGAGTTGTTTCTTCAGTCTAACAACAAAAGCTATCCTTAGTATTGGAATGTAAAAGGGAGTTGAGAAGATTGTTCCTCAGCTTACAGTAGCAGCTTAGTGTAAAACATAAGATTTTCAATTAGCTCAGCTTGAATTATATGAAGGATAAAATATGGTTTGCTGATACAGGCCTCTAATTCTTGGTTCAAAGTCGTCTCAGTAAAATCACATGGATGACTATGGGCAATATAGACATTTTGAAAAGTAATTATGACATGTGTTAGTAGTTTATTTACCTAAATCGATATTCAAGGTTTATCTTGGTGTTGAAGGGCAGGAATGTTCCATTAATTTCTGTTTAATTACAATAACAACAATATATTTATTCATGCTAGAACATATATTTGTGTTTGTGGAGAATGCATCCCCATTTTTAAAATTTTGGAGATCAGTAACTCAAATTCACCCAAATTTACATTCTTTTCATTCAAACTAGCAATGTATAAACAAAAAAGTTATATGATTTTTAGATGAATTATCGTTTCTTTTTTTTTTTGTTAAATGTTTTTACTAAATGATGTGTGCATACAAAATACTGATAACTCTTGACAATGAATAGAGGCTATAAAATATAATAAAATTCATATACAGGCTGAACTTCAGACATTGAAAAAAGGCTGTATAATAAATATAATTTATATGGCATATAAAATGAAATTTTTTTACATTGTCCAAAATAACACCAACATAAATTTTTTCAATTTGGAATGCCAGATATAATCCTGCTTTTGAAAATTGTTCAATTTGAAATGATAGGAGCGAAAGTAATGTCCACTGGACCTAAAACAAAAATTGAAATTAGATTTGATTTTTCATGTTTTTTTCCTCTTGTCATTGTTTTTTTTTTGCTTTTGGTTTTTCTTTTTTGTTTTTTTGTTTCTTTTTTTGCTTTTTTTTGTTTTGTTTTTGGTTTATTTATTGTGAACCTGTGCAGAACATGACCTGAAATTTTTTTAACTCCTTTTATATACTGAATAAGGAATGATAAGAAGAAAAAAAATAGTCCAGTGATTAAAGATAATAATATCATGCAGTTAGCAAAGCCATATCAAATTTATTCTTTATTAGAAAATAATGAGGGATAATGATGCTGCATTAAGATTTGAAAATTGAATCAAATGGCCTCTTACTTCAATATGCATGAATATATTATCTGTGCACCTTGTACTAGCTAGAGAATTTTCAATTGCTTTACTCTTGCTTTACTCTTTGCATGGTGGTATGCTCTGGGTATTTGTTAATCAGTACAGTAGTTTCTTTTATGTCTTATAGTTTTAGATGCATTTTTTATTCTCGCATTTTTTTAAATATGCAACATTCTACAATATTTTTTTTTTTATCCTTTAAATTAAAATTTATAACATAATTAAATGAAACAAGTTATTACAAAGTGCGACAGACTTTAGTACAAAGTGCGACAGCTCAGTGTATTACAAAGTGTTACGGGATTTTAACTACAAAGTGCGACAGCTTGGTTGTTACAAAGTGCGACAACTTGTTATTACAAAGTGCAACAACTTTGTTACAAAGTGCGACATGTATTACAAATTGCAACATTACAGACCTCAGTGGAAGTGTCTTTTGGGTTCCTTGACTTATCCTTGGAATTTTTGTATCAGTGTGTATATTTTTAAATTGTCGTATTTTTTTTTTCTTGTGATATGAGATTTTTCCAATAAATGCATTTATTCATCTTAAAAATTTAATTACACTGTATTTACCTTTCTGTGCAGGTCTACAATTGGTGTTTGTTATATAGTCCTCTTCTCGCATGCTTCTTACACCGATAACATATAAACTAAAATATGGTTTCCAATCTTTTTCTGCCATTGCAACGTTATTTATTAAAGAGGCAACGTCTTTAAAAATGTTGAAGGACCCCCTAAAAAGCATCTTTTTAATATTTAATTCGTCTTTATTTATTTATTTATTTTTTTGTTCATTTTTGTGTGTGATAGTGCTCTGAGATTATTATTATTAGGGCGCTATATTAAAAACCTATATTATTATTATCATTAGTCATGTGTCATTGAGTCCTGGTATTGCATATTGAATGTTTTTTTATTTATAGTCTTTTGGCATTTTAATAACAAAGCAAACAAATTTTATTAGAGAATGTTTATGTTTGTCATTGGGTATATAGAAATTGATTGTTGCATGGCTGCTCAATATGCATACTTTAAGTGCTGGCTGGATGCTTTAGGATCAGCCACTCACTGATAAGACTGTGTAGTGCTGTTAAAAGGATTGGCTCAAATGTATTTTAAGACCGACCTAGGCCTGACTGGCTATGCTTAAAGCACCGTGCAAGGGACTTGATATTGTAGTTTTTTCTTGGCAGTATAGTATACTGTAAGAAATGCATTATATATTGTCCATGTCATATAGTATATCTGCTGTGTAGTCAGTAAATTAGGTAGTGGTGTATATATGATAGCATACTTTGCCAGTGTGCACATTTCCCATAGAGCACTACAGTGTTACGTGACGATACCATGTGATACTACTCTGTTGCTATCGTTGCAAAAGGCGTTCAACCGGACGCCATTTTCTACATTGACACACCACTGATCCCAATTTCTAACGTAATTATTAAAGATGTTTTATCTAATACTTTTTCTTTGTAAATTTTAATTGATGCATTAGGCCGACCAGCCCTCCTTAAACTAACGTTAGAATACCGCACTTTCGCCGGTAAAGAACAATTAAAACCTCATACAAAAGGCAACTAATCCGTTTACCCATAATTGAATCCAAGGACACCAGTGTTAAACACTCAGTACTTTTCCTTGATAATGTGTTAATCCAGTTAATATAGTGAGATAACGTAACGTTAGTTTAAGGAGGGCTGGTCGGCCTATTGGATTAAATGTGTGTTCAATAACTAATATAATGCAAGCTTTTGTGTTTTTAGTAGATTTTGATGGTAACATATAAGATTTTAAAATGCCTATTCCAGAAAGCCTATGAAGTCATTCAGGTGTAATATACAGTACAGTGACCAACGTCTGTTGACAACAGAGAACGCCACCTGGTGTTGTGACGACATGACTGTGGTACTAGCTATAACATAAAAGAATGGATGAGCGCTTATAACATACACTAGCAAAGATGTCACTCCACCCAGGATAGTTGTACAGGTCTCTCTCCAATTAAAGACAACTTCTGGGACTGTGATATCTAATTAGAATAATAAAGATCAAAGATATTATGTTAATTTGGGACCCTAGAAAAGTGGTCTTTAATTAGAGGTGGTTTTAATTGAAGGGAGGCTTGTACTGAGATAAATAAGAGCCAAAATAAGTAAGAAGTTATATAAAAGATCTATAACTGCACATTAAAAACAAAATATAATTTATAAGTTATGGAAATAGATTTATCTTTGTGTAAAGTATGGCATCACCAATATTAAAAGTCATAATGTTTTTCCAAGTATTAAAGTAATATTGATTATGTTAGCTTCTTTGGTGTTTGTAAAAGTGGCTATACAATTTACAAATGAAAATTATTAATTATTAATATTATTGTTTTTATTGTGTTCATAAATCCAGCGTTTCTTTGTGTATTTTCTAGGATATTGGAATATCTGGAGTACTGACTTTCTTGTACCTGGTTACTACAGCAATGATAGGTGCTGTTTACCATGAATATTCAAACAAATTGCGTGTCTGGCTTGACCGTAATATCCTCCTCGCTGGAATGGTAAGTATTTTACAGTAGGCCTAATAATGCCACATAGTTCATTACTTTCTGCTATTCAGTGATCTCTGTGCACAGAGATATAATAATACTAGAGCGCTAACTGCAATGTATTCGATGTTCGAAATACGCAGAGCTATGTGTGTGTACTATCCAAGGTGGCTGCCATAGATTCAGCCAATCAAATTTTGCCAAAGCACTATCATTTTCAATGGCGCCCTCAACTTACGCAGAAAATTCAGTACAGCTAGTTAACCGTATGTTTGAAACTCAAGTGTTGCGGTGTATGGGTGTAATGTACACGATTTTATTTATTTTTTTATATTTTTGAATAAGATGCTCTACCTGGCCTCTTTTTGGCTACGATAGTTCAATAAATTGTTATTATCAATACTAATTATCATTAATGAAATAATAGTCAGTCAGAGAACTTATTGCTGCGAAGCAGCCAATTCATATTCTTGACAGCAATTTGACCTCTGAAAGGTCATTGTTTGTCAAAAAACAAGGGCCTAAGACGACTGAAAAGCGGAGTTTCCTTCTTTTGTTCTGCCGGGTAAAATCAATTACTTTAGGCGATGTTTGTAGACTAACCAACACGTACCAACTTCCGCATGTCGCGCTAGCCTTATCCTACTAGGCCTAGACTAGCTAGGATGGTATAGGCCTAGCCTTGAAGGTCGAAGGTCCCAATGAAAAACAACGTCGCTCCTTGATAGCTAACATTTTCTATTTAACATCACAATAATTCATTATTAGACCTATAGTTGTTTTTTGAATTGTACTCCACAAATCTCAGCTGATACCTCGCACAACTTGAGTAACGTCTCGTATCTATTGTCGTGACGTCATGGCTCGCTGGCTCACACTTGCGATGTCTCGCACTTGTGATCAAATAACACGCTGGCTCGCACTTTGGCAACACTCTTTGGCAGTCATCTTCCCCCTAGAAAACCCGCCCTTGGAAACTTGCCCCATAAAAAAATGTACACTTCCTAGACCATGCAGTCTTCAAAATAAAAATTGTAACCTTTGGTAATCAACTACATTTTCCACATACATACACAACATACACTTTTTGACAAAAATGAAAAATTACGACTTTGTTACCCAATGAGAATTGTTCTAATATAGAAAATGGGTCGTGTCTTATATTATTTGTTATATATTTATTATTCATTACTTTCACTTGACTCGTATAAATAATTTTGTTCAAAGAACATTTATATGCAGTTGTACTTCGCAGCACTTCACTTGCAATTTGCAATTTCTAGTTTATGGTAATAATATGTATACTAAGCCTGAAGGTGGTGCTTTCCTACGGCGGCCATCTTGGATGGTACACATGCAGAACTCTGCATTGCTTCGCCATCTTGTCAGCACTCTACTTGTTTAATAGCTCTATGTCTCTTTGTCCGTAAAAGCAGTAATTTAAAAATTTTGCTCTGACTTAATTGAGCTAGGCCAGTTGCTAATCATAAACATAATTGAATTTGCCAACAATGACATTTCATACTACAGTATGTACGTGTTGCTTAATCTTATGTGCATGTTAAAGGATGCAGTACACTTATCATGAAAAGAGTAGTTTTATCCCCAGGCCTGGAAAGAAAAATGTTTGTGCCTCCAACCATGAAAGTGCTTTTGATAAAATTCCTCCAGCATCAAATGTTATCTGTACACTATATAACCAAGCAGTTTATTTTTTTTCAATTTTTCCCCAAAAAGGCCTCCAGGACATTGACCATTCTTGTACTGTCTGATAAAATCAACTTCTAATAAACATATAAAACAGTTCATATTCACATGTATATATGAAATATAATAGCCAATTTCCGAGGCTTGGGAAGTACTGTAGGTAGTTGTTCATTTTGGATCCTCAGTACTTCCTAGCCAAACCTCTGAGACTTGGAAAAATGATAAAATGTTCATTTGGAATAATATGGTAGGCCTATAATTAATGCATTCCATTCTCAAAAGACAAAAATTATACAGAAACAAGTCAGTTTTGCAAAGGGAAGATTTGAAACTAAAAGTATAGCAATATACAGGGCACTACTCGCTGCAATTTTTTTTAACCCGTATTCAATTGATCATGACTTAACAAGCAAGTTCAGAGTTTGCTTAGCAAGTTTGTTGATAGACTAATAGAAGATTGCTTATAATAATAATAATAATATGTCATTCTTATATAGCGCTTCATGCCTTTACAAGGCCTCAAAGCGCTTTCACATTTACTACCCCGGTCATTGGATCAAACACATATGGAACACATTGAACACCAAATTAAATTAGTAAATGAAATTATATTATCATTCCATAATATTGCAGCTAGTAATCAGCGCAGGTTGTGTTGGAACCTACCAGGTACCCACTTGTACAGTACTCCTGGGTGAAGAGAGGCAACCCAAGGACACAAGCGATTTGCACAGCCAGTGTTTCGAACCCCCGACCTCAAGGTCAGGAGTCCAAGCCACAACCGGTGGCGCCAACCGCTCCTATGGTTATAATTAACGTAGATTAGTCCTGATGTTTTACCTTGCAAAACCTTACATTACATACACATACATCATACTTCTACAACTTGCTTCATGATAAGAAATGTAATGCACTCGTAAATTGTTGTCCCGGGCCCGGCTAATTTTCGTGATAAAGATAAGAAATAAATGTAAGCACATATAACTCATTTAATTTATATATATCCAGAAATTTAAGATTAAAAAATAAAGAAGCTTTATGTGCTCTAAATTGTGAGAAGGTAATACATCTTACTATCACCTTTTGTGTACGAAAAATTGGTTCAAGATAAAAAATAAAAGTGCTTCCCCAAACCTCAATACCATAAGTCAACAAAGGATATATAAATGAATAATATAAAGTAACCAAGGTATTTCTAGGAACAAAATGTCTTAATTTAAAAAGAATCCCAACTTTCTTTTTAACATTTTCACAGACATAATCAATATGTGACTTCCATAATAAGTTTTTGTCAAAAATAATGGCTACAAAATTAACAGATAAACTCTCTTTAATTATAACATTATTTATAGTTAAATGATCTGGTTTAATGATAGCTTTATTTTTAGAATGAAAAATCATATAGTTAGTTTTCTCTGGATTAATTGTCAGCTTATTGGAGTTGCACCAAATAATGATTTTTTGAAATTGAATATTGATTATAGATAAATCCAGGAAATTACCAGAAAAAGAATGAAATAAATTTGTATCATCTGCAAAAAGTCGAAAGTCAAAAAAATCCAAATAATTGGGTAAATCATTGATATAAATTTAAAAAAGAGTAGGTCCCAATACAGAGCCTTGGGGAACTCTACAAATAATGTTTAGTTTATGCCTTAAATTGCCGATAAACGGTGCGGTGTTGGTTTGGTTCGTTTAGGCGTTTTCTTTTTTCTTTGTTAGTCTAAGTTCATGGTTCTTTTTTATTCTCTTATCCGTTTCCTTCAGTTGTTGTGAAGCGCCTTGAGGTTGGTCTAACGGGAGGCGCTATACAAATCGCAGATTATTATTATTATTATTAGTGTATCTGAGAAATAATTGTTTAATGAAATAAACTGTTTTCTATTACTAAGATAATTCTTCAGTCATGGACCGTGTTCGGACGTAAACTCAAATACATGTGTAATCTAATAATAGTCTTGGGGCTAATTCCGACGGCCGTTCGGACGAGTAGAATAAGTACCGGTAAAACTAGTAACTTCTCGTATGTCTTTCCTTCAACCAAGGTCAGATACAAGTTTTTTAGCAATATTTTGTTGTTACTGTTTAAAACTATACATAATCTAGCCTTTGTAACTTCATTTGGAGCTTCAAGTGATTTCTTTACCGTGATAACAAAACTTTATTACATTTGGCACATGTCCGCCGCTAGACGACGCCATGTTGTTGTTGACTGTAAAACAACTCGTAAAGTTGTTGTAACAAAACTAATTTAAAAGTAGGTATAAAATTATTTTTCTGTTATTAAAATAAAAATTACATCTAATTATAATTTTCAAGTTTGTTTTTAAAGCAGTAATACTCACTTAACAAATAAAATATGAATTAGAAATGCAACATTTGAACGAATACAGTGACGTATGTAAAAATGTCGCTCGCTCGCTGGCCTACCGTAAAGAACTTTTTTTGTTGTAAGTTTAAACGTCATTTTCTCGTGTTTTGCTAAAGTTCGTACTGTCAAACTTTTTGAATGCTTTTAAATATTATTTAAGTTATTTTCATAAGGATTTAAAGTATTATGAGAAAATGGGAACGGGATTGAACGATAGAAATTTTACTCCGGCCCGGTGTTGTATACACATCTAAAATGGTCAACTTTTGATGTGGGCCTTGTTACATGTGATTAATTATGCCTGGAGGCAGCGTGTAATTGAAATATCCACTAAAAAAGATGGGTTTTTGGGACAGATATTTTGTGAATTTTTTATGGCTAGAGGCAAAATTTAATTGCCACACGTGGCCTCTCAGTTGGAAGTACCCGGTAAAACTTTACTCGTCCGAACGGGCCCAAAGAAGTGCATTTCCTCGAATGCCATAATGAAATAATTTAGAACATAATTTATGATTAATTGTGTCAAAGGCTTTATGAAAATCAATGAAAATTCCACAAGAAGATTTTTTGTTATCAATGTCAAACTGAAGCTTATTAAACAAGATTAATAAGGATAAGGAAAAAAACGATTAAATTCATTTACTATGTCATTTGGATCAGCGATTACGGTAATATTGCCATTTTGATGAGAGATAATGATTTTATCTGGTAAGTTTAATGTGGTTGATTTTCTCCCAATCAAGGTATTGATTATTTGCCAGGTTTTTGGCATAGTCATTCTTATTATTAGTGATTAAGTCATGTGAAAGTCTCGGCCACCTTGCGACAATGCGGGGCATCGTTTTAATGTACATGCCCAGCTAGGTCCCTGCCACTTACCGCCGTAGTCCCTGTAAGATGCCCCGCTAATAAATGATTGGATAAGACTACGTATGCATATCACTAGTAGATTTCCATGGATGTTTGGAAAAGTACGAAAACAAAGGAGTGTATTGTCAGATTGATTTAATTATTCTATATCAAAACAGAAATTAGGCCTAAATAAAAAAATAAATACATGTAGTAGAGACAGATTTCCTTGCCCTGGCTCATGTACTTGTGTATTTTTGACGCAAACTAGCCTAGGTCAAATTCACGGTCCACAAATTTTCACGCAACACACTTACACGCGCCACCACCTCGGTCCTCGGCATTGTGTGGAGGGAGGTTTAAATTTTATTATGTAATTTATACTGTGATCTATGAAAAAAATAAAACCATGATGGTAGGCCTAAAGTAGCGGTAGGTGATTTTTTAATTACCAAAACACACAGTAATTGCTGACTTAATGCCTAGTCCTAGTTTAGGCTAGGTAGGACCAGACCCAGTTTGACAGCACTAGGCCGCCTAGGCATACATGCCTGAAACCGCGGCTACATGTAAAATTCCCGGCCATTCTGATTCCTGTTACATCTACAGGTAAATTTTAGGTATGTCCCGGCATTACAGAGACACATCTGTGTGTACATCCCCGGCTCAGTCCAGGTTAGTGCCCCGCTTTGGTGGGGTGGGGGCGGGACTACAATTGACAAGTGCATAACATAAGATCAGAAAGAAAATGTAGTACACTTAATAGAAAGAAAACTTCAGCATGTTACCTATCATTAAGTTTAAATTAAACAAAACTCAGCTGATGAAAAAGTGTGTATAAAAAGAATGTTTTGTCCATGCAAACAAACGTAAAAGAACCACAGAATTAAAAATATTACAAGTACTGAATTTTGTTTGATCTAAGAGTAGACGGCTCAGATTAATCATAAAAAAAAAAAAAAACTGAATTGTTAGAAAATAATTTTAGCAGCTTTGGCTAACGGTAGTGGTTCATTGTGTAGTCCTATTCATGTACATTTAATAATAAATAAATAAATAATGAATACTGTTTAAGTAAATAAATAAATAATACTTATTATGCACTTCACAACCTTTATATAATGAACCATATTTGATTTTTAGAGTTAAACTTTTTATTAAATATAGTAGCCAAAATAGGAATTTGGAATTTCTGACCAGTAGAGGGCACTTTAACACAATTTCCTACCCAAACTTGTCCATATGGTAGCATGTGTGCTAAGTTTGAAATTGTTATCATACGGTATATGATTTAACCAAAAATTAGGCCCTGATGGATTAATTGTCATTTATTATACAAGATATCATTTAACAGTGCCTTTATGTTTTCTACTACCATCTGTCAGTAACACAAAATGTATGTTTGTTTAAAGTTGCGCATTTTGGGGTCCCTGACCGTGTGTGCGTTGCCATTAAGATTTCTTTGTTTTTTTAAATATATTTTTAAAGTGCTTTTATTTACCTTTGTCCACTTTCTGTAGTCTGTGTAACCAATCACAACTAAGAGTACTACCAACAAATGTAAAGTTTTATAGGCATTATTAATGTAATATTATAATGTTATAGCCATCTGTGTCTGTCCTCTTGTCAGGAGGAGCAATTTAACGATGTAGTGAATGTGCTTCTTTAGTTCTCTTAAAAACTATCTTGTCTGGAAAATTGCATTTGTAATGTTATTAGTTGAGATATGTGATATGATGTGGTCAATTGACATTAATGTGCATAGTGTAATTTTTTTTTTATTGTAAACAATTTTTGAAGAAATAGAATGTGATGTACTGTAAATTTTGACTATTTTCTCATTCAACAAACATTTATTGATTTATATTTATTTCCAGCATGACAATTTTTAATATTCTCAGGAACAGAAAATAAATTGAAAATAACCCTACAACATCAGCTAAAAAAAAGTAAATATTGTTGTGTTGACATTATTTATTTATTTATTTTTCATTTTTTTTAAATTTGTTTATTATATTCATCAAATGATTTTCAATTGCCTCAATCAAATGTCATCAATAAATTGTAAATTATATTTACTTTTAAATCATCCAGGGTTATGAAACATAGAAGCATTTATGAAAAATGAAAATTATTCTCGATGTTTTAAGGTTGGTATTAATATTGGATCTACAAAATTTCATTTTCACCCAAATTCTTTGGTTAATAAACTACACAGTTGAAAGATTTATGTTTTTTAAAGAGGCAAATATATCAATTTGTCAATTCAAATCTTTTGAGCTAAATGTTACATTCCTTGGAAGACAATCAAACCTGCTCACGACATCATTGCATAGTATTTGAATCATGTATGCAATACCTAAGAAAGACTTCTTGCATCATCATTCATCTGTATTCATCATACACACATAGATTTCTTGCATAATCATTCATGTGTATTTAAATCTTGTACACATTAGATTTCTTGCATCATCATGCAGACTTTTGAATTATGTTCATATTAGGTCACTGGGTTAATTTTCTCATTTTTTTATAGTAAATAATTTGAGAAGATTTTTAATTGTGTTAGGCGCTATATAATAAGTCTATTTCCATTCTCACATCACCATCCCTACAGATTTGAATCATGTACTATATATTAGAAGAGTTTCTCGCATTATCATTCACTACAGACTTGAATCATGTACTATTAGAAGGGTTTCTCGCATCACCCTACAGATTTGAATCATGTATTATATATTAAAAGGGTTTCTCGCATCACCATTCCCTACAGATTTGAATCATGTATTATATATTTAAAATGGTTTCTTGCATCGTCATTCCCTACAGATTTGAATTATGTACTATAGAAAGGTTTTTCGCATCATTATTCACTACAGATTTGAAATATATTGGAAGGATGTCTCGCACCATCATTCCCTACAGATTTGAATTGTGTACTATATATTAGAAGGGATTCTGGCATCATCATTCACTAGTAATAGACTTGAATCATATACTGTTAGAAGGGTTTTTCGCATCATTATTAACTACAGATTTGAATCATGTACTATATATCAGTGGCATCATCATTCACTACAGACTTGAATCATGTAATATTAGAAGGGTTTCTCACATCGTCATTCACTACAGACTTGAATCAAGTAATATTAGAAGGGTTTCTCGCATCATCATTCTCTACAGACTTGAATCATGTACTATTAGAAGGGTTTCTCTCATCATCATTCACTACAGACTTGAATCATGTACTATTAGAAGGGTTTCTTGCATCACCATTAACTACAGATTTGAATCATGTATTATATATCAGTGTCATTATCATTCACTACAGACTTGAATCATGTACTTTTAGAAGGGTTTCTTGTGTCATCATTCACTACAGATTTGAATCTAAATCCTTTCCGAGCCACTGGGTCTCATAGGGCTGGAGCTTATCTCCAGTTTCTGTGGTGGGACTGAAGCAATGTAGCTAAAGTGCCTTGCCCAAGGACACAAGCAAATCTGCACAGCGGAGACTCGAATCCCCGACCTTACGATTGAAAGCCCAAACCTAAACCGCTGCGCCAAACTGCCGCTACAGATTTGAATCACGTACTATATATTAGAAGGGTTTCTCACATCGTCATTCACTACAGGCTTGGATCATGTATTATTAGAAGGGTCTCTCGCATCGTCATTCACTACAGACTTGAATCATGTACTATTAGAAGGGTTTCTTGCATCACCATAAACTACAGATTTGAATCATGTACTATATATCAGTGACATCATCATTCACTACAGACTTGAATCATGTACTATTATATTCATTCACTACAGATATTGAATTATGTACTATATATCAGAAGGGTTTCTTGTGACATGGGTTGGCCAGACTGCTGTGGATGGTAGGCCTCCTCTCTCCATAGTATCATGTACTGTACACATTAGAAATGTTTTTAATCTCATCATTGCATGCATATTTCAATTGATTGGGTTTTATGCTCCTAAGTACACTTCTTGTATAATGTTGGGTCACAATTCATTTAGAGCCCCATTCCATGCAAAATTTTGTTTTTTTAAGAAAAATCTGATTTTTATATATGTTAATAAAAAGATTAAAATATACAATGAACTTGTTAAAAACGGTTCTGACCAAGATTTTGACAATTAAGCAAACATAACCTCAGGCCTACTTAATCGACTGCAGTGTGCTAGGTGCAATGTACAGAAACTAATCTCATAGAGGGCGCACTTTATTTATCGCTTACGATCGTATCGGCAACATAAAGAGTTCAGTAAATTAAATTAATTACTGTTTTTATTTAATTGTGGGATGAATTAAGATATATTATCGTAAAAGTTCATGGTATTGGTGGCCGAGATATAAAATAATGCGGAAGGAGGTGGGGGGTGGGGTGTGCAGAACAATTACCCTATGTACGTCGGATGCACAACTGATACACAAAAAGCAGCTGGCAAGAGCATGCTAGCGGATACAACCTCTAAATTTGCCTAGTAACGAAGAAGTCGTTGAAAACAAGGCACTCTCCTAATGAGAAATAGTCTCTCACGTTTTTCTTCTCTAGTGTAAACGAGTATCCATTTAGGTGTTGCATTAATGTCAAAAATAATTTTTGACTTTAAACTTAATAAAATCGTTATAATATGAATGGCTGGTATCTGTAGTTACTGAAACAAAACAAAAATCATGAAAATTTAACTCTGCATTCTAGGATCATACCACTTTTTATATAGGGGTATATAATATGAATGTTATGGATGGACATTTTAATAGAAGAATATATCTTTTATATAAAAAACCTTAAATCTTTCAGATTCTTTGATTACTAGTAAGTGTAAGGGTGAAACATTCTTAATGAATATACATGAAAAATTAGTAAATATTGCTGGTAATTAGTAAAAATACCTTGAATTAGCTGTAGTCCAAAATTCAGACGTCCGTCCGTAACGCAAATTAGCTTAAATGTTTTTTTATGCTTTATACAATAGATTACAATTAAAAAAACATATTAACTTATCTCTACTACTACATTGATGATTACAAAATAACTTAATAAAAATTTTGTTAACGTTAAAATTTTAATTGCACATTTAATTTAAAATGTGTCCATCCGTAACAACATTTGTTACGGATGGACATGCCATATGAAATACATTTTGATTGGCCAATTTATGTTAACCAATGTTGAAATGAATTATACTGAAGATGTTTATGTTTAGCAATTTTTTTCTCATAAAATCTATCAGTAAATTGGTGAAAATATTCATTTAGTAATGTAACTTCAGGGTAAATGTCCGTCCGTAACGCACTTGGGTGTAATGTTCCTTCATTATGCTTCAAATTTACAACATTTTTACGATTCATACTGAACTCCTTGGACATTTATAAATGTAAATGTATGTTACAATTGTTTTTGACATAAAATTTCAATTAAAGCTACTAATTAAAATAATGTTACAGACAGATATATCTGTGTTACGGATGGAGATGTTAGGCAGTGTATGTTAAATTTACCATACAGTAAGTCAACCAAACTACACTTTCAATTTAACAATTGATCAATTATTACATTCCAATATCATTTTTCAAAAGTAGCAATTTAATCAAATTATTATGAAAAATTTAAAGTTAAATAATTTCAAGATATTATTTAGTTTAATAACTTATTTTCTCTGAAATTATTGCAATTATATAGGGCCTACTGTAGGTTATGACGAATGTCAGTTTATGTACTGTTCAATGGCAAACAAACAAACAATCATCATTAGAGAGGCTGTTATAATCCTAAATTTAAGAAAAGTCAATTATCATTTTAAAAATCAAATTTTTAAAATTAATATTTATCATTAGAATGTTTGTTGCAAAAGTGTTCGTCTGTAACACAAGAAAAATGTCCGTCCGTAACATTTTCTTTTTGTTAATAACTGAAAGACAAGGGCGTATTTAATAACCAAACCAAGTCTCATTAATAGACAAGTAAAATAACTTAATTTAGCAATGAAAAATTTTTGTCAGCTCTCGCTTCCCTAGATAGAAATTTCTGCTAAGCTGTAAAAATTAGAAACAGCGAATTCTATCTTGTCCATCCGTAAAGCTCACATTTTTGCTGTTCTATTTTTAGTAAAAATATCAATCCGCACAATTATTATTATTCTTGCATATAAAACATATAATGAACCAGCTATTAAAGAGTGGCATAAAATGTTTTTGGAGAATTTAAATTGAAAGTTTTGAAAAAGTGTCCGTCCGTAACGATGGATTATACTCAAACCTAAAAGTTATGCCAATGACCAGTGACCTGGTTTATAATAGTTAAAGAACTATGTATACATTTTTTTTTCTGAGAATTCTTTTATTTTAGTGAAATTTTGCTGGGAATGAGGCTCTAACTATAACATGGATTAAAATTACAAATATGTTTATATGTAACAATATATATTCATTTGCATTAAATTATAACGTAAGAAGGATCAAAAGTTTTTGTTACAAATTTTGTTATTCACATTTCCAACATACTTCTAATTTTGCAATTATGACTTTAGTAAATGTAATGCTTCACAAGACTCCGTAAAGCTACATGTTCAGGTTAATTGCGTTTGACATTCTATAATCAAAAATATTAGGGTTAGTTACATCTGTGAATGAAACATTACCAACATCTAATCAGTAATCAAATTTCTTAATAGCATTTTTTCGGTAGGGAATTAGTTCACAAGATATTTTGGGCTTAAATTGTCCATTATCTTGTACATTGTAATTATCAGGCTATCCAAATGCACATATATCATAGTTGAATGCTCATTCTTAGTTATCTTGTCAAACTAAACTTAAATTTACGTTAATTGAAGAAACGGGCTGTGGATGTTGGATGCAAGGTGAAATTCCTTTTATCATAATGTTTCACTGAATATTCTACAAGTTGTGTTAAGGATCTCAAATTAATTTTGGGTTGAGGGTACATAGGCTTAATGGCTGGTACATGCTGCGACGACGGTCATCGTCTGATGTGATTTTATTGAGAATGCATGATGACGTGTGGGCATGACCATTCAATAAGACTGCCTGATTTTTGAATTTTCAATGTTGGCATCTATGCAAAGATAAAATACACTTTACAAGTAGCAGGTCTCAGACGTGTACCCCAATCACTGAATCAAACTGCAAAGCATACTTCAGTCAATGACATTTAATCAATTAAACATTTTTAAAATAAAATTAAAATAACCAATTGGTCTAAAACATTTTCTAAATATTGAAATTTTTTTACATTTTTTCATTTAAACTATTCCAAAAATTAGGTCAAGAGACAGTAAACACAAAATTGACTTTATTTCAATCTTGTAAAAGTGTCATAAAGTAAATTTATATTTTTTTAGATAATAACTGTGGGAAAGTGTATGATTTTGAAAAATGAGAAAGAATAGAAAAGAATTGAAAGTGGGAGTAACGTAATATAGCAATTTGAATTTGTGTAAACTGTGATCTGCAAAATGTCTTAAGAAAAGGATCTGATGGTGAGGCCTGTATATGAAACTAGCTAATGTATTTAACGACACATTTTTTGCAACTTATAGGAATTTATCTAAATTAGTATAGGATAGGATAAACAAAATTAAATTGTTCCTTATAAAATTCCTACACCATATCTTACTGTTCTTGCCTGTTAATAAAGGCAAGACTTTTATAGCAAACCCGCCTCCTACCAATAATGATGATTTCAGATAATCTTTAAAAAAAAATTAAGGTCGCAAAACAAGGTATAATAAAGCCTAAAACAGAAGCACTGTATAGTCAGGTAGGAAAAGAATTGGTTAATTTCATGCTAACCACGTCTCTGAATCTCAGTTACAGAGTTGTGTATTAATCAAAGGCTTTCAAATTTTGAAGTTTACTTGTGATACTTCTCATGTTGAAATATAGTGTAGTGTGTGTGTGTGTGTGTGTGTAGCGAATAATACATGGTCTCTATGCGCTGAATAGAAAAACAGAAAATAAAATCTATTCTAGAGGGTCACCTACAGTAAGCCAACCAAGCTAAAACAGCAACCGAAACAGACTTTACTTATGATTTTAACTTATTGTAGGTATAATAGGTGAAGATAATGATTTGTTTATGCAATAGAGAAAACAATTTGAGTTTAACAAAACGATCATTTAGAATAACAGAGTTCCACCATAACAGATTACTAGTCATGAATTGGAATGCTTACGGGTTAGCACAAGACACCAGTAGAATAATGAAAGAATTCTTGAAGCTATTTTGATTACATAGTAAGATTGATGATGGTATGAGAATGATGTGCGGATCTTAGATACGATATTTCTCATAAAAAGAAATAAATGATAAACATAAATGACAAACATAAATAAGGAACAATGTATTACAAAAGTGATAAAGAAGTAGTAATAAAATTAAGCTCTAATAATTATTTAACTACTCCATTTAAAATCACATTTCTAACTGTTTTAATTGGTACATATGAAGCTTGCCATAAATGCAGCAAAATGTTAAATTGAGTAATTAACATAAGAATATGGCAGTTACTGTATACTTTAGTACAGCAAAGCTATAAAATGCTTTTACTCATCAAATATTTTAAGCAAATACTTTTTATACTTTTATTTCCATACAATAGTAATACAATATACAGTAAGAAATGCAGCAGTTGAAAGAAATATATTGTATGTACCTTTTAGCAGTAAGTCAAATGGTCTATCATTTTAAAGCTTATAATGGTGGAGAATATGAATATATTAAAAAGTCAATCTTCATCTTGCGGTCACTAATGCTGGTTTGGTACGGGAAGTCCCATATAATGATTAAACATAACATAAGTTCATCCTGGTAAAAAACAAAAGAATTGCAAAACCACTTGCCTTAATATTTGACTTGGTTGAGTCTTCTGTGAACTTAAAACAGATACGCTCATTTGCCAAAGTTAATCTACCTGACCTGAAATCTGAACGCTGCTGTCTACGGCAAATGTGCAGAGCACGTCCAGGCTGAATTGGGCATGCTGCTATTTATTGTGTTTATGTATACGGACAGACGAATGTCATGAAAATGGCCCATGTTTCTCAATTAAGACATGACGACTCAGAGCTGCAATGCATGAAGTATATGCAGTTTAAAGCTTGTAATTTGAGGGCCAAATTTGTTGTGTTATTACTATGATCCTTCTTGTGGATCATGTGATATTTGTGTTTGCACATGGTAGGTGTTTCTTGGCTGCTTGACACTATAACAATGTGGGCGCTTGTTATGTGGTGCTACATTGCTTTCTCCTTTAACTTCTCTTATGTGACTGTCCCACTGATTCCGGTCCTATTATCCTCATATTCAGCTAAATACTACATGCTTGATTATTCTCTGCAACACTACTTCATCTTTATGGTTCCGTTGCCTCTGGAAAGCACTCCATTAAAGACCGTCTACTTTTCGTTCATTATAGATCCTTGGATTTGTCTGTTTTGGAATGTACGGTTTACATTTAACAACTCTGTTGCTAAGGTGGCGAAAACGCGGCCAATTTCGACATCGTTCCCTTCAACTTGAAGACAGACGCAGTGGAAGTATCGTATCATAATGATCAGGGTATGTGAAATTTTATTGATGGTACATCTATGTTTTGCATTTTTTATAATGTAATTTGTAATGTCAGCAATCATATCTTTATTCCTATTTACACAATAAAAATTCCAAAAAAAAACGTACATCTACAGAACAATATCAAGTCCACCATAGTATGAAATTGTTAATTAATTTTTACAGTTTCCCCAAAACTTCACAACAGTACTCAAAATGTGGTTGTAAATTGTACAATGTAGTAAAATAACCAATTATAAACAATGCAGCTGACTAGAGTTATCAATTGAATAGTACAGTAGTAAAAACATAATATTCTGAATTTGTAAGAGGTGGGTTAGTCTTTTGGTTGTTTGTGGGAGTTTGTGAGATAGTGCCGATTTATGGAAGACTTCCTTGGACAGTAGATTTTTAAAAAATTGCTTATCAAACATTGTTATTTTTTATATACTTACAGGTTATCAAGATATTAATATCCTTTATTGCAACACAAGTCAAGTCATGTACATGTTTGTTTATCGCAGCAAAAGTTTCAACACAAAGGGTTCCAGCAATTTTTAGAGGTTTTTAAAAAAAATTTTTTTTGCATAATTATGTAGGTCTATGCTTGTGGGTGTATGTGTAAGCCTAATTGTGTAGAGATTGTTTATTTATACAATAATAGTGTGCTGTTTATAAATAATTGAACCCTTTCCATTTATCATAATTCCATACCTCTCTTTATATCAGGTGTTTTTCTCTTTATACCAATTGACTTGCAGCCCCACACAACAAAGATATGTGGTGAAGACAAGCTAAACCAATCATTCCTTAAAAGTTGTGTTTTGGAAATAATGGTCAAAATGTTTGGAATGTAGACATTTTCAAAATCTATTTTATTGTTAATATCCTTTATTGCAACACAAGTCAAGTCATATACATGTTTGTTTATCTCAGCAAAAGTTTCAACACAAAGGGTTCCAGCAATTTTTTAGAGGTTTTTTTTTAAAAAATCGTTTTGCATAATTATTTAGGTCTATGCTTGTGGGTGTATGTGTAAGCCTAATTGTGTAGAGATTGTTTATTTATATAATAATAATGTGCTGTTTATAAATAATTGAACCCTTTCCATTTATCATAATTCCATACTTCTCTTTATATCAGGTGCTGTTCTCTTTATACCAATTGAACTGCAGCCCCACACAACAAAGATATGTGGTGAAGACAAGCTAAACCAATCATTCCTTAAAAATTATGTTTTGGAAATACTGTAATGGTCAAAATGTTTGGAATGTAGACATTTTCAAAATTTATTTTATTGCATTAACTGACCTTTATATAATTATACATCATGCTATGTTGTTATTTTTCCCATTTTTTTTTTTTTTTTTTAATGTCAAAACAATATCTTTAAACGATTTGGGTGATGGTCTCTCCCCAAGAAATGGTTAAATTTGAAGGCTGGTTTCTCAAGTACTCTTATTTTTTTTGTTTTTAACCCATTAACTAAATAACTAAAATCATTTTTTTTTTTTTTGTGAGGAGTGACTGATTTGGCTTGTCTTTGCAATATGTAGGACACAGACACAGAGCCACAGTATTTTTATACTAGTAAAGGATCCACAGATTTAAATAATTCTTCATAAAATATAACTCAAAATTTAAAGAAAAAGCCATAATTATTTATTCAATTTTCTTCTTGCTCTCCTATTATTAAATACTAATTATATATTATATTTCTTTAATTTTGGCAAAGACAAGCCAAACCAGTCACTCATCGCAAATCATGTTTTTGAGATAATGGCCAAAGCTAAACTAAACCCTTATATATCTATACATCATGCTATGCTGTTATTTTCCCCATTTTAAATGTTAAAACAACATTTTTTAATGACTTTGTGAAGGTCTCTGCCTGAGAATGCCTCAAAATTGTAAACTTCAAAGGCTGATTTTTTTTCAAATACTGTTATGCTTAAAAACCCTGCACAGTAACTTCACAACAAAACGTTGGATTTACTTACATGATTCTTTTACCATCTTATAACTTATATTTTACTGTTTAACCCTGTATTAATAATAATTTTTGGTTTGGCTTGTCTTTACCACAATTTGAAAGAAAATTTCTTTAAACGTAGAGCGGTGAGAGAGATCTGTCATCCATAGAGTATTATCACTTTTTCTTAGGCCTTAATAATAATAGTAGTAATTTACTTCACATTATTTTGATTGTATCGATAAAGCCACTTAAAAAGGACTTATCAAATACTATTCTACTTAAAACTTGCCGTAATTATTTCACATAGCATATCTGAATATAATAGGCCTACTTTATATCGATTTGAACTGCTTATTGTCATGGTGTACACTGATGTGTTTGGCCTAAGATGTATCACATTCTTCAGTGTTTGTTTCATGCTTACTGTCACACAATTGTAATATCATTTTATATCATCTGTTTTTTTCTTTATTAACCTATATTAATATTGTTATTTTTTAAATATTGTTATCATTTAATAGTTGTACTCTACTTAATTATTTGAAGTGACTTGTAGCTTTAAATTTGAATGTGATGCTGGGCTCAATAGCACAAAAATTAATTACAATCTCTACTGAATAGCCCCCACACTGTTGTGGAAGCGGTTTGACGCAGCGGGAATGGTTTGGTCTCCCAACCTCAACGTTGGGGTTTCAATCCTTCGCTGTGCATTTCACTTTTTTCCTTCAGCAAGGCACTTAATCTGCATTGCTTCTCTCTACCCAGGAGTAAAATTGGGTACTGGTGGGGTTGCCTGCTCCTGCAACAACACTTGTAGCATGTGGACCCAATGACCAGGGATAACTGCGCATTATAAATACCTATACCAGTACCAGTGTGTTAGATAATATTAAAAGAAAGAAGAAATGCGCTATATTAAAGGGGATTTTAACCGTTTTATTTCCATATTGTAGGGTAAGTCAATCCAACAAACAACTTTATGGAAAATCTTAAACGTTAGAAGATACATTTTGTCTAATGGTGACTGAACTGGACTCTTTATAATTTATTTCTTTTTGTATATACAGTATTATTATAAAGTCTCTTTTTTGTATGTTAGTGAGTTCAATATCAATATCATTCATTCTAATTACATTAGATATTGTAAAACCAAATTGCATGAAGTTCTGTTTCCATTACCCAGGCTCATAGTCTCTTGAAATCTTCAATTTGAATTTTTTTTAATGCTGCCTAAAATTGAGGTATTTTTGCATGCACTCTTAAATGTGTCTGTTTTCGAAATACAAGAAGATTTTTCGTCCATTTTTTATGTGAAAACATGTTCTTACCTACAACAGAACCATTCTTAGTACGTCAGCATTAACTGACACTGGCCACAAGCACACCAGTTTAAATTATCAAACCTTTTTCCACCTCGTCATTGACTCCTGAATGATAATGTCGTTCTTCTCCGATTTCGTCGCTATCTTCATTTCTTTCTTGTTCAAATAAAAATCCTTGTGGCTTACTTTTGACCTTTGCATTCTTATGTACTGTCTGCATTTACAGGCCGATATACTGATTTATAGGACTTGATATGCATCAGCGGTTGTCAACAAAAGTGTTACTTACAATGACGTCACGCTTCTTAAAGGGATAGATAATAATTATTCTATTACTATGACATATCAAAAATCCTCCTCTACAAAAATAATCAAGGTCTCTTTTAAAATGATCAGTTCCAACCATGAAGAGATGTAATGAACTGATCGTTTTCTTCTTTTTTTATAATACAAAAATTTAAATTTAAATTTCCAAGTGAAACTGAAATATTTAATTAAAAAGAGTTACAACATATGGTATTCTAAACATAATACTGTATAGCAAATGTATAAAAAAATTCCATTTTGAGTAAAATTTATAATGAAATGTATATTGAAAGTCGTTTTTCTAGATTGAAAATTAATCATAATTTTTATGAACACTATAAACACTATTTATATTTAAATGTTTTTGGACTGTAACCATACACATTCATCCAAACATATTACATTCGATTAATAAGTATTTCAGTTAACGTCATGTTTCGAACCACAATTTTTCTTCATCAATATGTTTTAAAGAACAATGATCCTTGTCATAAAGCCTTGAAGATTTTCTTTCCATGAATAAAGGATCAATCACCAATATTTCAAAGCCACATTGGTAAGATCAAAGGAAGGAATCCTGATTTCTTCATTATATAAATCACATTTCTCTTCCGACTAACTGCTTAAAAAGACAAAAATAAACAAGATTTGGCATTTACTAAAACACTAGCTATTCCAAATACCAAAAGGTCCACTGATTATTCTCAGATAAGATAGTATAATACATATTCAAAGTATCGAAATGCACGCCATCGTGTCTGGATTCAATATTTTGACATTATGTCATCATCAGGAATGATTCCAAATACATTGAGGGAAGTAACATCTACCTTGCAAGGCTGAACGTATTTGAAAAAAACCATTAAAGCTTAGCAACACATCAAAAAATCTTTCCAAATGACGTTTTATTCTAGCACTTTAAACATAGAACTTTTATTATTCCATCTTTAGGCTTAACCCTAAGAGGAGTCTTTTTATAAATCCTTCAGCACAAATAGTTTGTACACAACAACTTCTACTTGTTCACCACAGCTTATAGCTATGGGATAATAGAACTTAAATATTTATTATTTATTTATGTTTATTATTTATATGTAAGAGTCCAATTGTTATAAAAAGGGAATCACATGATAAAATCATCTTTTATTTATTTGATTAGTAATATTAAATATCATTATTGTAATAAGAAATTAATGAAAATAATGACTTGGTATTTAATCTTTTCTGTATTAAAAATAGTGTTTGAAAAAGTTATGATAAAAACAGTATGAGCTTAGTCAAGATATTTGTTTATAATATGGTACCTTTCTTGAACAATATTACTATGTAAGTCTAAAATTATATTTTATTAGTTTTCTGTTAAAATAAAAGTTATAATTAATAATAAAGAATTCATCAATTGTATCCATTTTCGCAACATTTTACTCTGCCGGTAAGTTTTTGAGAACACTTCCCTTTTTAATTGTATGCTAATTAGTATTTTCAGAGAAACTTTGTTAGCTTTGAACATGGGAACTTTTGACCAATCTCAGTGTTAAACGTCATAGCTGTTTAACAAAGGAATGCATTATCCCCTATAATATAAATATTAAGTTTTGTTGTAACTTGGGTGGGTAGAAGGTTATATGATAGCCATATCGTCAAGTGCATTGCAATTCAAATTTTTAGCTAAGATAGTATAATAGTAGCATTTATAATTTTTTAATCCGTCATTCATTTTTTGCTGAGTCATGATTGTGTGTCAGTGACCAAACCGGTGTTGTAAATTCCAGGGATTGATTGGTGGTGTGTGTGTGTATAGACAATGTCAGGAGATCGCAAATTTTACACATTGTGTATTTTATGTATTGCTGGTTACTTTTCAAAAGAATCTTATTGATTGTTCAATTGTATCATTTAGAATTTTATATTTATTCTTGGATATGCTCTTTTATTTCATGTGATGGACATACATCGATAACGTTAAAGTTTACAAAAAAATTGTGCATTCTGTTGTACTGTACATGGTTCTAAATTTCCCTAGGAATAGGCAATTCAATTTTCTTTCATTAAAAAACATGTATTAGTTATAGTTTTTGTTATATAAAAATATAACGCATTTAATGTGTACTGTATATCTTGAATTGAAATAGATTACATTCTGTGGATTTTAGAATTGTGAATGACATATAGTTGTTGTCTAAGTATTTTCATACTTAAATTATTAAAATTAAATTATTATTATTTTGAAATATAAGTCTGTTGTATATCATGGAAAAAAATATTATGTGAAATTGTAAATCACTTGCCTATTTTTTATTTGTTTAGTCACTTCAGATGTTTGTGCCATTAAATGCATGAACACCAGTAGTCAATTTAAAGCCCAACTCAAGATTAAGAAAAGTGGTGTGTATGTTGTTTTAAAGACATTGAACAATTGTTTGACGAAAAACTTGGGAATGATTAATAAGATAGTTTTTGATATTTAATGTTTCCCTCCTCTAATACCTTTGTTAAAATGGATGGGATGTACTGCAGGGGCGACCGGGATCAATTGTAACACTTTTTTGAAAATTGGTCCTACCACCTTTGTTAAGGTTAATTGAGTGTTCAAACCTGTTCAAAATGAAAGATATGTCACAGTATAAAATCCTACTAGGTTTGAGTTTAATAGAACATTATATTTTTAGGCTATTCACAACTAAATATGTGACTTCATATGTTACAATTGACCCGCGGTAAGGGGCAATTGTTGACTGTTGTTATAATGCTCACAGCATACCAAACAAATATTCTCATCATCGCACTCACTGTCAGATGATTCTGTTTTTTTACTCTTAAGGGGTTTGGACGGTTTGTTTTTTGAATTGGATGCCTTCTTTACAACTTGGTTAAATTTGAAGCAAGACCTTTGCCTTTTTGTCCCTTGCATTTTGTTTTTCCTCAGTAAGAGCAGTTTTCACTGGGGTGTCTGTAAGTATAGTCAGTTTTCATTGTTTGCGGCCACCCTTTTTTCGTTTCTTTGCATGGTGGAGCTTTTGGAAATAATCTAACATGTTCTGGAGAAAATGAAGTTGGAAAACGGTCATCTTTACTGGTACCCGGTTCACTGGAATCTGTGGAAGCTGATGTGCTGGCAACCGGTGGTGGTGCTGGACGATATTTAGTGCAGCTGCTACTGTAGATGCATTTGGGTCAGCTACATCTTGCTCATTAACATCTGATGGAACAGAGTCATTCGTAGTTGGGATAGGTGCTGTTTCTGGATTCGGGCGGTCTGTAACTTGTGATTGGGCAAAGTCCATCTCATCAAAGATATCCCTGTTGAAAGGCAAGATTTCTACATACAGGAAAATGAGGACAAAATATTCTGAGGTTTAACGGCTAACGGCAATGCTTGGCGAACAATTCCAGGGATATTATAGATTGTCATTTTCTGACCAGGGTTGCTTAGCATCCAACTATCACATGCAGAATTGATCGCTTTCTTGAATGAATGTGTGAGTCGTGGTTGTCTAATAAAAGAAGAACCGATTGCTCTATACTAGGCTTGGCCTGTTGTGAAGAATGCTTGAGGAAGACAACAAAGTTATCTGCTTGCATCCATCCGGAGCCATTGGCAGTTACAATGCATCCATGCGGCCCATCTCTTACGAAGTGTGGTTGAAATCTCTTTCTGGGAAAGATGAAAATTGGCTGGACACTGTTACCAGTTGCATTAATTGCGATGGCACACGTAAAAATGTTCCCCTTTCCTGAGATGTCAGGGCACCCACTTGTTTCTTTCCTTTATGTGCCACAATACGATCGGGCCGTGGTACCATTGTGACCACCAGTTTCATCCATGTTGTGTATGTTTTGTGGCACAAACTTGTACCGGTTCATCACATTGGCAAGGTTATCAAAAAATTTGTTCACGGTCGTTTTGTTGAATGCGGTGCCAAACTGGTTGCTTGTGGTTTTCTAATTGACAATGAAGGATGTCGTTTAAGAAAACTGCTAAACCAATCACTACCTGCAATCTGAGTGTCATTCCATGTTTGTGGGAATTTCACGTTATATGTTACAGCGCATTTGAATGCTAATCTCCTGACCTCTTTCGGTGTTAGACCGTAGTACAAATTGGCCTTGGGAGAAGACTCAGTTGTTAGGATTGCAACCATACTTAGGTGCTTCATCTGGGTTTTCTCTTAGCCTCTTGCAGTATTTTATTTTTTTAAATTTTATTCAGTATAAAACCAACAGCGATGAAAACCGCCACTAACAGGTTCAACTAACATATATAAATATATATTATAAACTTCAAAACTGAAATAAACTAAAATACACTTACACAATTTTAACTATTTTGCTTTTAAAAATATTAAGACTATCTTAAAAAATATCAATATTAAAACAAGTATCAAGTAGTCTATTAAATTCGTTCGGTAAACGTTGAAAAATACCCCGTTTTGTGCGATACAGTGTGACATGGCAAATTCCATGGTCACGTGCCATGCTCCTGGCAGACTTCCCCTGGTCTGGTACTGCTTTTGCAGCTTGCTCTAGCTTGAACAATTCATTTCCACGGTCTGTAAACCGTTGCCTGTGGCGAACCATTCTGAAATGAATTAAAATATTGTTTTTTAACACATAAAATTTTCGAGGGGAAATTGTAACACTCTGTTACATTTTCCCCCGACCTAGCCAGGTATCATTATCGGTCTTTTGTATATTGTTTGCAAGTTACCAGCATTCACCACAATACAAGCCTAAGTGTACAATGTTTTCATCAAGTAAAGTACCTCCCGGTAGCTCAAGTTCCTATACATAACCACAAAAGTTTACTTACCTGGTCAAAAAATCGTTTTTTTGGCTGTAAAATCTCTTCCTTTTATTTTTAGCTAGCGATACTCGGATAACATGTGGAAATGAATTAAAATATTGTTTTTTAACACATAAAATTCTCGAGGGGAAATTGTAACACTTCTGTTACATTTGCCCCCGACCTAGCCAGGTATCATTATCGGCCTTTTGTATATTGTTCGCAAGTTACCAGCATTAAAACATTCACCACAATACAAGCCTAAATGTACACTGTTTTCATCAAGTAAAGTACCTCCCGTAGCTCAAGTTCCTATACATACAATCAAAAATATTAAGTAACCACAAACGTTTACTTACCTGGTCAAAAAATCGTTTTTTGGCTGTAAAATCTCTTCCTTTTATTATTAGCTAGTGATACTCGGATAACATGTGGAAACATGATAAACGCATGCGCAGTGCTAAACTTGAATTGGTGGTGTACTCCTAACAGCGTTGAGATCATTTGTTACATTTGCCCTGTGTTGCAATTGACCCCGGTGTCCCCTAGTATTCAGATGATAGTACTTTAATATTATTGTAGTACTTATTTGACAATACACTAGCTTTTGAGCACACAGTGCTCACCTTAAAGTGAATGTATTTTATGTTTATAATTATCAGTGGTGCTGTGTTAGATTCTGTTCTATTATTTTGTAAATATTTTGTATGTGCTGCTTTTCATACAATTTAATGTTTAAGGGTGTAGATGTTACCTAGTAATGTTTGTAATTTATTGTGGGTTGTTGAAAGTAATACATACTAAACCCATATTATGCACCAATATAATGCAATAGGTTGTAGAAAATGTGATGAAATAAACTGACAGAAAATGATTCTATTTGAATTCATATTGGTTCTTGCTTCTTTGTTATACAGTATACTAACAGAATCATGACAATACAAACAAATTGGCAAAATAAATAAATGACAACACAAATCATTCATTCTTCATTAAATCTCAAATTATATTGGTAAAAAAAATAGTAGGTTTGTAGATGCATAATGCCTGTGCACTTCTATCTGAAAGGTCCCTGTCAACCGATCCCTGTTATATAATAGCTGGTTTGCTCATCGGCCAATCATTGTACAGAAAAAAGTGAAGCCCAAGTGACTTGCCAATTTAAACAAATTTCTGGTGGCATTTGCTGAAATTATTAAAAATAACAATTGTTGCAATACATTTTAATAATTAAAATTTAACGTAAGGATATTTTCCAAATCATCTAACAAAAGTATGAGATGTTGCGTTGTTAATGCTGGTTGAAAAGTTTTGTGATGTGACATTTTCTGCTCCCCTACACGACGTCAGTTAAACCAAACAATGAGCAATCCAGCTATTATAGTAGAGATCTGTGTTTCTGCTTCATCAGGGCCATAAAATATCTTAATACAGACTTTGAGAGTTGCGTGTTCTGCAAGTACATATTTATTATAAGTTTCACGTATATTTCGGTTGTTCCTACAACCTTCTTCAGCGTGTAAGTATATATATATATATATATATATATATATATATAGAAAAAAATTCCTGTGAGAGAGCATATCAGCAGGTGCATGCACCTCTAACACGACACGCTGTCCAATATTGTTGGTATCCAGACGCAGTAGTACAGTATGCACTATTTGAACTAATGTTAATACTGTCTTTGAGGTGCCCTAATTTCAGGGGCGGATCCAGGATTTGAAATGTTTCCCCAAAATGAAAGGGGGTCCGGAAAATGTTGATTCCTAGATGGCTGGAAGTGAGCTTTTTTGTCTTTTAATGACCTTTAAGTTCTTCAAAATTCAAGGTTTTCCCCCTCTTCAAAAAAGTCAGGTAATTATTTTTCTCATTATTTAGGCCTATACATAGACAAAAAAAAAAAAATAGAAAAAATCAAAGACATATTATTATATTCCAACAATATTGAGTAGTTTGTAATTATTTTTTCTTCCATGTATTGTTAAACCGTAAATTATTACGACGTCGAACCAAAAACAGTCGTGTATAATTTATTTAATTATAGACTAGTTGAGCTAAGCCAAGTTGGTCTGATCTGCCAACATAGGTTAGCATGCCTTTTGTAAGCCAGGACCTAGTAGTATTTTGTTACGTTTCTTCACAGAGGGGGGTTCGTCCGCACCCCCTGAATCCCGCTGGACCGCCACTGCTAAATTATGTTAATACTGGTAATATTTTTTGTCATCATATTTCTTGTCAACACTTACGCACTCTCGTGCTGCAGTCCTTATTTTTGTAAATCAGTGAATTTTGATCCTTTTAAATGAGAAAATTTTAAGGCTCTTTCCCAAATTGTTTTTTGGCGGTTAAGCCAGTTACCATCCTATTTCACAACAATTTCAACCTTGTTATAAATTTGCTTCACATTGTTGGCATACAATGATATGTATTTCATATTTGTAATTTTACAGCGAAATTATAATTTCATCCACCAGAAAAAAAACCTTTTTTTTAGCTATGTCAAACTTGAAATGATGTTAGATCTTTCATTAACTGTACCTTCAGTCAACTGCTTGCTGTGCTTGCAAATATTGTCTACAAAAATACTTACATAGCCCCCTCATGCATCTTGTAACAAAGATCTTATATCAAGATAGCACTCTCTGCAATTTTTTGCATGCAAATCCTGTAACAATGCATTGTAGGGCACCCTATTGTAATTACAATTACTTTTCAACTTTGACATGATATTCATGAAAATTCTGTAACAACCAAGGTAACAACTCTGTCAATTACAATTCCTTTCTGCGTGAATGGACGCTTCTATTTTGTTACTGAGAGCGCTATCTTGTTATTCTAATTTCAGTATATTTGCAATTGACATTCTACAGAAAATATTATTCAGGAATAAAAAATTGACAATGAAGAAAGCAAGAAACATCATAATTCCATGTAATAGTTAATTATGTACACTGTATCAGAATGACACAAGTTATACAAAATATGAGAATATTGTTTTTATTATAAATCCACCACATGTGACATTTTTTTATAATGGCTTTAGTATGTTTCCATAAATCATAAACTTGATATAATTGTCACAAATTGTTCATAACAAAGTCTTTGTATCAGGACTCATATGTACCATTTATATATGGTACTCAAGAGCAGTTACCAAGGATTTGCAAATGGTTTTTTAGGAATCGCTTGTCTTTGTTTGTGGCGAGGATGCGTTTTGCAGAGTAAGTACAGTCTCTTTTTCCTCCATACAAAATAGCAGTCTCTGCAACGTTTTCTCAATGCAGACTTAACTTTAAATGTAGCAATACTCTGGTAGGTTGTCATCAATGGCTTGCTTTCCAGTACAGTATTTGAAGGCAGTCTACTTGTTGCTGGAACAATTTTGTGTCCAACCATCGGCCTTGTTAGTGTTGAGAAGGTTTCATGTAAGCTTGCGGAAACTGATGGTATAATTGGTTGCAAGATTTTCAATCTTGATATTCCTCGTAGAATGTTTATCATTTTGCCTGGGGTAGTGAAACTAAAATTCCTTTAATGCTTTCAGCCTGGTATTAATATCCTGAAATATAAATGAAGTAGGTATGTTAGTCTCATAGTAGCCAACCGTCAGACTCATGGATAATTTAGTGTTTGCCAGTTTTACTACGTGATAAACAAAAACTCACAGATTTCAAGGTTATGCATTCAGACTTCTCAGTACTACGGATTTAGGCCTATTTTCTATGGAAATTTACAAAAATACTACAGAAATTTATCAAAGATATTTATATTATAGGCCTGGACCCATAAATAAATAGGTCTAATGTCCAGAACAATTTAGTTTTCCATCAGGATCTTTGGTTACATTGTCCCTAGACATCTCATACTTGTCGGATTACTGATAAATTGTTGTGAAAAGAAAAAGTGACCCCAAAATTTGTGTTTTATTTGTTGAAATTCCACATCAAATTACATACTTGTTATCGGGCCCAAAGACGATCAGGCCCAATTTCAAAATAATTATAACTTCATGCTTATACCTTGCACTCAAGGTAAATTATTAGGTGGTGGTACGGAAATTTTGCATTTACAAAGGAATTTTGAAAACATAGTTACGGAAAAGCATTTTATGAACTTGAGAAACCTGAGGATTTAAAAATTTGTTTACACTAATAATGATTATGAACAACGGTATACATTTCCACAAAAGAATCATTTGCCATTCATCTGTTATCTTTTAGTGTTTAGCAAAGTAAATAGATAGGCAAGGGAGCTCAGTACACTTGTTGGGGGTGTAAACAACAATACACCTGCTGCCCATTTGTACTGTATGCTTTTTTATTACCCATTACGCACACGGTTTGTTTCCTTATCTGTTTTTCACATGTTACAGTACATAGAATAGAACCCTGTTTTTTTTTTTTATCCCCACCCTTCACTTCCCCATGTTACTGCATTCCCACATTTTTTGTAAAACAAGGCCTATCATAGTTGAAGTTGAAAAACCAAGGCTAATATTAATAGGCTCACTAGAAAGACTTGCAGGCATATACATTGGCAGATTAATTCAAACAGGACCCAGCACCCCACCCTCAAAATTATAAAGAGAAAAAAAGAAAATGATATTAAAATTTAAGTCTCTAAAGTGCCATTTTTCCGGACATCTTGGGGTGTCATAATCATAAATTGTATTACCTCAGCCCCAACCATGGTGAGGCTGATGTGGTATGTATCCCCTCCCCACCAATCTGTGAAACTCCTTCACTATATATAGGCCCCCTGAAAAAACTGGAGGCCTTTTTCATGAATCGGTAGACATCTTGAAGTAATTACAAACATTGCAAATCAGCGGTGTGTAACCAACAGAAAAAAGATAAGATTTTGGGCTGATTTTCTGACATCATGTTATTTAAAAAATCATAACTCCATAACGGGGCATCGTATCCAAAAAAAATTTCCAGCACAATGTTCTTAAAAGACTAGTTTACACCACTATATGATTGAAAAAAAAATTGAAAAAAATGTTTTTGACTTCTGAAATCAAGATGGAAAAAGAAAAGCCTATCTACAATCTTGATTTAAGAGGTCAACAAAATTTTTCAATCATATAGTGGTGTTGACTAGTCTTTTAAGAACATTTTTTCTGGAATAATTTTTTGGATACGATGCCCCGTTATGGAGTTATGATTTTTTAAATAACATGATGTCAGGAAATCAGCCCACAAGCTTATCTTATTTCTGTTGGTTACGCACTGTTGATTCGCAATGTTTGTCATCACTTCAAGAAGTCTACCAATTCGTGAAAAAGGCCAAACTATGGATGGGTAACAAGTTAAAATATTATAAAAAATAATAAGCTATAATTTTAGAACAATCAAAAGTTGGAAACTTTCCCCTAGTTTAGTACCAAGGCCCCTCCCTACCTAGGCTAGCCTAGGCCTAGTAGTAGGCTAGTGCAACAGGGCGTAGGCCTAGGCCTAGTATGAGTGTCGGGACAAGCTAAGCCATCCACATGATGAGCCTACCCTAGTAGGCCACCCTAGAGTGAGAGAGTAGTACTAGTAGTTATGTTAGGCTTAAGGGAGTCCATTTAAGCGCCTCACACCTACAGGGCTTTAGGATTATGTACGCCATTAAATCAAATATATAATTATTAAATATCAATAAAAAATAAATAAAATTGACGTACCACACTCCCCTCTTACAATTTCAATTTCGTCTGCTTCTTCCCAAACGAAAATGTGTGTGCCAAATAATAATAACAATCAAAATAATAATGCCTACAAATATTACTAGGCCTATATTGATAATATTGCGCGAATTCTAAAAATACCTTTGCAGAATAAATTTGCTTTGAGAAAATATAAAAAATACTGTAATACAGTATAAGATAATACTCAAAATAGTCTTAGTTTTGTTTTAAAGATTGACCTCAAGATTGACCAAACTTTGAGGTCAGCAGAAACAAAATGGCAACCATTCGTGGATTTCACCGTCTAGGCCTCGGCCTAACTTGGAATCGTGTGCGTTTGCACCTTATACAGAGAACAAGGCCTAGCATTGTACTGTCGAGACAGTGTACTACCGAAGAGAAAGTTACACACACCGGTCAGGTAAAATGGAAAGGAGCGCCCGGCAAGCCTAGGGCTAGCGTAGGCTAGGCCGGTAGGGTAGACTAGCTAGCTAGGCCTAGCTTAGGCCTAGCCTGGCCCTAGGTGGGCCTAGGCTACAGTAGGCTAGCCTTATTTAGACAGGCCTAGGCCTACCACCACATTAGACACTAAGGGCCAAGGCGTAGGCCTACCGTGTCTATAGGCGTAGTCTAGCTAGGACGTACTGTAGTAGTAGGCCACCCGGACACGGTTACTGATAATATATACCTACAAACAAGGTAGACCTGTCCTAGCATAGGCTATGGCCCAGCTGCAAAGTTTTTTTAACTGCGTGCGTGGATGATACCTCAACTCAAAAACCAGCTCAAATTTGCACGGAAAATTGCTAGGAAAATTGGTGCGCAGATTCGTAATTACTGCGTACAGTAGCCATAGTAGTAATTATTTTTATAAATATAGGCCTACATTGTTATTTTTTAAGATAAAGTCAAAGTTTTACTTTCAGCAAAATCTGTGCGGAAATCGGCCCTTATTTTTAGAAGAAATACTGTAGGCTTAGGCTATGTGGACTGATTTCTAGGCAAAATTTTAGCACGGAGGATATGTTCACCATGCAGGCCTTCAGAGGTTCCAAACCTCCTGATTTAATTGGGAGTTTTCCGAATTATGCTATTTCACCTGGGCTCCCAAATTTGTTCAAGTTCTCCCGAATTTTAAAAACTATAGTCTCTAGGCGTAGATTTGTTGTACTCACAGTACGACAACCTAACATACTGCCCGTAAGTTACATGGGATTTGCACAGTAAAATAGATGAAATTATTATATTAGGCCACATGAATGAAAAACCCAATAGATATCTTATAGATTACGTTTATATACCTCAAAAGGCGTTAATGCTATTTTGATGTTGAGGACGCTTTTTACTAAATGGTGGGAATGGCGGCACCCTTCACCTGCACATTCTCCATTCTCCCGATTTTTTAGGTCTAGGGGTTGGAACCACTAGGCCTTGCAGTACTTTACAGTCTGGAGCTTGGACATTATAATCTGGTTTGGGTTACCAATTCAGGTGTGATGTGTAGAAATAATTACTTTAAATTATAATAGTAATAATGATAATATTTAATAATCATAATACTCAAATTATTATAGCCTAGCTGGGCAAGGTTAGACCTACTGTAGCACTTAATTTAGACCTAATGTTAACAAACTTTGAGGTGCGTAAGACAACAACATATTAACAAATGTGATTTAAATTTAGACCAATGTAAAAAAAAACAACAACAACAATAATAAAATACAATCCAAGTGTGAGATTAAAATGAGCAGTGGCATTAGAGATGGTGACATTCACCCACCCACCTATCCCTGCCAAACATAGAATGATATGTGCAGATGTGCAGTCATTGAATTCCCATACATCACATGGAAACCAAAGAAGTTTAATTTATTTTGTGTATAAATATAAAATACTTCTTCGCATATTTAGTCCAATAATTATATTTAATTTTACAGGCCTTTGAAGAGTCTGATGTGAGGCGAGCACGGTTTATTTCCAGAGAAAAAATGGTAAGTAAATGCTAAGTACATAAATAATGGGACATTGCATTAAAAACTTGAGTGTGGTAGATATTGTATTATTAATTAACATGAACATTTTTTTATATTTTCTTGCATATATTGTTTCTCAGGCTTTTTTCAATGTAAATATTGTTTTACTATAAATTTAATGCAGAAAGTTACCTTTGATGGTTGAGTAGAAAACAACTTTGAGTTGCTTTTTAATCATCGTTTATATGAAGTGGAGCAATATAGTTGGGTGGTAAAATGTATAATGGATCATGATTTTACATTACTTACATTGCAACATCACATAAAAAGTATCTTATGGTCCACCAGCATTGGTGTCAGCATTTTCCAACAAGTAGTGTCCTTGCTCCCTGACAAATTGGCCACACCAACCTCACCCCCACCATGGTTGTGGCTGACGTGAAAAAAATTGGATTACATCACTTTTAAATGACGTCTCTGGCTTAGAAAATGATTCTTATTTTTTTCTCTGACAACTTTCACCATGATTCCCTGAGGGCTGGGCTCGTTGTCTTTGTCGGCTAGGCCCAAGCCCCACCACCCCACCTGCTTCCACTGCCCCTGTGGTCCACAAATTGACTTGCATACATTCACATCCATAGGCGTAGATCCCGGTGGGGATGGGGGATATATCTTCCCCCTCCCCTAATTTTGACAAGGGGGAGATGGTCCATTGTATCATCCCCCCAATATTTTGACTGTATGGGAATAAATGGAGCTTTACGCTCTTCAAAAGACTATCACAGAAATAATTTGCAATGTCTTATGCGCTTTCAAAGATGAAAATTAGCATAATGTATTAATGTTGATAACAAACTTATTTTATCTAAGCTCTTCTTAGATATTAGATGTGCTTGCAAAGCAAGCCACATTTTCACACTGAATGTTGTGAACGACATCAGTAATTTTATGTCGGTCCCAAGAATTTTCAATTATTCCCCCCAATGAAAAATACTTTTCTACGCCACTGTTCACATCGACAAAAGACAAGAATAGCTAATTGCATTTGTTTATTTGTTTTTGCTTTGCTGTAGGTGAATGAAAACTTCGCAATAGACATGATAGCTGACGAGCCTCCAACTGAGGTAGATGCAAGACATGTGTGGTGTAATGGTGGCGGCGGACCTCTAGGCCATCCTAAAGTCTACATCAATCTTGTAAGAATATTATTTAAATTTTTGGGGTTGAACCATTAGGCGAGATTTTTTTTTATACCTTGTTTCACAAACATATTTTTTTAAAGATCGTCAGAGGAGGGTGGAAAAAAACAATATTTTCTTTTTTAGCAAATGGATTTGCCAAAAATATCAAGCTGGAAGAGAAAATAGAATAACATTTTATTTTTGATATCTGTGAAGTGGGTTGCAGCAAATTGCCTGGACATGATTTGTGTCATTGTGCAAAAAGTATTATACTACTGTATTACACAGTATATGAAAGGTAGGAAGTATATATAATTTTGTGCTTTTGATAACATATTGTGTTTTTTTCACTGTTGCAGGATCCCGAAGGACCTCATTCATGTGGCTACTGTGGGCTACGGTTTGTAAAAAAGCCGCATTAATATGGAAGTCTGTATTCTACTGTAAACCACGAGAACTGATGTGAGCATGCATTAGGCAAATGTCCAATGCTGTTATGTTTGCAAGTTGAATCCTAGATTTCAATACATGTCCATGTGTGCAAGTTGAATGTTGTCAAGAAAGCGTGCGGATAATTTACAAGGATTGTAATATCATGACCACATTTGACGATAAGCAGGAAGATTGTGACAGATGTATTTACATACATGAAGCTTGTACACATTGAACGTGTATGTTACATGTAATACGCTGAATTGATGTAGAACTATTAAGAAATGAATGACAATATATTTCAATTTGGCATCCAAGGAGTTCAAGACAATTATCTGTATGATCTAATTAGTTCATAACCTAAAAAAACCTATTCATGCTTGTATATAAAATATTAACATTTAGTTTTGAAAGGTTTGAATAAAAACATTACAGAAATTAATGCTCATTTTATCTTTGTTCTTATTGTAGCTTTGTATATTATATTTATAATAAATTGATACTAATACTGTGTACATATTATACATTGAATATTCAACAGATGGTTTTGAAGAGTAATAGAAAAAATACTGTAAAACCTAGAATTGATGCCGTGGGATTCTTTTTTCTTTTGTTAACTTTGGATGAGTTTCTATTCGAGATGAGTTTCCTTTCGAGGCTATTTTTGCAAAGAAGGGGAGGGGGAACTTCTTTTCAAAATGAATGAAAAATCGCGCCTCCTTACTTGAGGTAGCACCGCCAACTTAGCAGTGCACGTTAGGGGAGCCATATAGGCCTATCCTTGGTGGAAGCTACCGGAGCCCAGCAAACTGATGCCGAGGTACCTGTGTGTACACGGTAGTGATGGCGACGCTATCTCAAAATCGGGGGTGCGCACTCCCCCCCCCCTTTCGCGTTCTTTGTTTCTTGTGGCTTCAAAAGTGCCTTGAGACGGTTTTCTGTGGGCGCTATACAAATATATGACCATTAAATGCTGAATTATTGGGAAAAACTAACATAAAACAATAGGGCCACTGTAACATCAGTCTTATGTAGCGTATTAACCGGCATTAAACTACTGTATAAACCAAGCATGTTTTTAATGTATTTTGCCCATGGGCATCTTTTAGAGATACTTCTTTTCCAGACTACTTTTGCAAACTAAAGTTAGATTGTTTGATTCAACTCGAGATGGGCTTCTCGCCCATTGTGCTTCTATTCAAGGTTTTACGGTAGGCTCTACTGCTTGCACTTTCTATGAAGACTCGATTTGCGTTTGGGGGGGGGACTTAATTTCTATTTTTAGCTAAGTTATGAAGCTAAGTTATGATGCAATGTATCCCATAATTGCTCTCTTTGAACTCGCAAACTAGATTTACCCTCAACTTACAAGTGGGACGATCTACAGCCCCCGTCTGGTTGCATTAGTCAAAAAACACAATAAGAATACATTGACATCGCTTTTTATCGTTGCATCAAATATTATCTAAGTTAATACTACTAATGGCCATGTCACACCTTGACGATTTAGCCAGTATATGCCGTAAGTATGAAAAAATGGCGAATACGCTGGCGTACGTCGAATAAGTTCATTTATTCATTCATTCATGGTTTATTCCAAAATGTGTCGCAGTTAAAACCTGAATTACAACAAATGGCTACAATATAAAATTGTTAAAATTTACAAATATACAAAACATTGGGAATATATTTACAAATATTTAAAACATAGAAAAACAACGACTCAATAAGATCAATATATAAAAACGAATGAAAAATAAACGCAGGAAACCTAGAAACCTAATATGCAGTACTTATCATTATCATCATCATAAAAATTATTATCCTTATTATATTTATTACTATTATTGTTATTATTATTACTGTATTATTATTTATTTATTTATTATTTATTATTATTAAGAGCATTGACAAGAAAAGGAATGGGGCTATTTTTGTAATGCAAAGTGTCAAAAGGTGGGCAGGTAAGATCTTTATTGTTTCTTAGTTTATAATTATGCATCCGTTCTCTTAAAGGAGGAAGCCAATTACGGAATTCACTTTTGAGCAAAGATTTGGCAAATGATTTGCATAACAAGGTAGGTTGAGTTTTTTGGAGAGCATCATGGTACGAAACGTAGTGCCTGCCTAAGATTATGCGGCACGCACGTTTTTGGACTCGCTCAATAATATTGTTTTGCTTATTAGTGAGACCGGGGTGCCAAACCGGCGCAACATACTCCACAGTAGGTCTAACATAACCCATGTAAACGGTTAACAAGTTTTTGCAAGGGATTGAGAATGTAGTTAAAAGTTTAAGCATATGTAATTTACTATTGGCACGTTTTGTCATATCTTGAACCTGGAGATCCCATTTGAGATTAGAGCTAAGATGAACACCAACAATTTTGACAAAGTCAACTTCTTTAATGACCTTTCTACATATCAGAAGTGGATCTAGGTCAAGTGCTATTTTCATAAATGTGATGTTCATACAAGCACATTTAGTCGGATTAAGTTTCATAACGTTTTCTTTAGCCCAAACCTCTAAAGTATCCATTTCTTTTTGCAAAATGCGTTTTCCAACGCCATTCCCAAATGTTGATTCTACAATCGTCATATCATCAACATACTTAAGAGAAGTTAATTTTTTAGAAATCGTTGCATCATTATTCATACAGAGACTATGTCACTTAATGCAGGCGTTCCTTGTGGAACGCCTGCATTTTAAGAGTGACATAGTTGGAATTTGTTCCTTGGTAAGAGACGAACTGCTTTCTTTTAGTAAGAAAGCTGCAAACCCAAGGTCTGCAAACTCTGGTCTCGCACCTAAAGACAGCATTTTAGTTATTAAGATGGTATGGTTTATATAGTCAAACGCCTTGCTATAATCAGTTATAACAAGTCTCGATATGAGAGTTTTTCTTTTCAGTATGCTTAGCTAAGGTGTCAATCAAATTAACAAGGTAATGAGCAGTTGATCTATTAGGACGGTTGCCATACTGGTTTGGGTCCAAATTTGGTTTGATATCTTTATATAGCCAATTAACTACAAAACCTTCTGCTACTTTTGCAAAATGATCGGTAAGAGATATAGGACGAAGCTTGTCATGTGTTGCTGTGGCTGTGATTTGGGTAAGGGGATAACCTTGGCAAGTTTCCATTGTTGTGGCATGATTCCTTCTTGAATCTTGAAAAGAGGAGTTAATAACTGCCGTTAATGGTTTCATAAGCAAATTCCTTGACAATGTTTGGGATTTGATCCGGGCCACAAGCTTTACTAACTTTAGTTTTTTTTTCAGTTCGCGATACACATCCCATGGTTCCACAATGGGAGGGTTTTCATGCGGTGGTAGGTAAGCTGGGAGTTCAGTTAAGTTAAGTTGCGGGATGTCAGAAGCTATAGAAGCAAATGCATCATTGATAAAATTTGCATCCTCGACCGAGTTGTTATTGTCGATTTCAGATGGCATTCTTTGCCAGTGTCTGCTTTCCTCGACCCAACTAGATATTTGATACTTTGATGCCAAGCTGCGGGATCACTTTTCTTTTGTTTCTGAATGCGTGTTTGGTAAAAGTTCTCTTTACATATTGATATTTCCTTGATTATCAGGTTACTTAGCTGTTATTGGTTATTGGTAAGTTTCGTGTAAGTGAAGAGCACGCTGAAGCACGCTGGTATACGTCCTAGTACGGCGAGTGCGTCGAAAAGTTTTGTGCATGCACGCGGGCATAAGTTGTAGGTAAGTTAAGCGATCGTTGACACACATTGACACACGTTATTTTAAGTTAATCAAAAGTCAAAAAGTATTTCTAACCCATGAGTAACGTGCTTCGAACTTTATGTAACTTATAACTTACCACCAACGTATATTGACGTATGTAGACGTATTTGACGGGTTCCAGACGACCACAAAACTTACTGAACGTGTTAACTTACAGTTATCGTATAATTAATGGCGTATTGGCAGCGTTTATGGGAATAGATATATATTAAAATGGGTCGATAGTTAAGTGTATGCCAGCCGTTTTAGAGAAATGTTGATACGTTTGGCATACGCTGACTAAATCGTCAAGGTGTGACAGGGCCATAGGCCTATAACAGTTTTGCAACTACACTACTACTACCAATACAGTGCAGCTGCTACTACTACTATTACTACTACAGTACTGCATCTCTACTCCCCACTAATACAGTACTGCAGCTACTACTAGTACTAATACAGTACTGCAGCAACTACTATTGTTTTTTTTTTTGTTTTTTTTTTTTATTGCTTTTAACATACATAAAACAACATAATATAATATAATGCAATATTACAATACACAATCTCATCTTCTAAAAAAATTATTTGCATTACAAAATCCAAAACCAATATAATATACTGTACTGTAA
>NW_022692324.1:401330-404426 GCF_011630105.1 Anneissia japonica
AGTATATATATATATATAAGGTTTGCTGCATAGTACGGTAAACACAATATAAACAAATGGATAAATAATAATGACTGCGCTCAAATATGGAAGAAGGTGACACAATGGTAGCCCTTCAACGAGAATTTAATTTTTATTCAGTTGTATGAAAAAGGTGTCTGGCGGGATTCAAACCTGCAGCCTCTCGCTGACCAATAGCGAGCTATAGATAAGCTGGAAAAGTCTATATGTTGCAGTTTAGAAATCATAGTAATATTTAAATAATGTTTGCTACATAACACCGTACACACAATTTAAGCAAATACTGTAAATAAATAATAACAGTGATGAAATAGGAACAAAGTGGTATAATCGTGTTAACCATTAGCCCTTCAGCAAAAAGTTTTGTTTTTTCAGTTGTATGCAAAATAGGCAGTGTCCCGCGCGGGATGCGATGCAACCTCTCGCTGTCAGGCGAGTGCCATATCCATTAGACCACGGATAGTTTGCAGCTTGGAAATCATGGTAAATAATATTCAAATAAGGTTTGCTACGTAGCACCGTAAATGTATAAGCAGCAACTTGATTTGAGTATTATTTCGTAATGGTCTACCAGCTGCTACCGGTTATTACGTAGCTTAAAAAATAGGCTCCCAGCGTGAGCGTGTGTCTACTGCCTTATAGAGGAGTTTATGTTTTTTTTAATTGTATCTTATGTTCTATGTAGATGTGTATTATTGTAGTGTATCTGGATTTTTCATGAAAAGCTTCTTTCATAACAACTGTATAGGCCTAATACTATCTTACACTAAAAACACTTTAAAAAGGGGTAACTTTGGGAGTTACCACGTTATGTCGTTGATCACGAAGAGTACTACCATATTCTAGAGGGCGTCCTTCAAATGATGGTATAAGGCGTTCGTGGCGAACGCGTGCTGCGTCTCTATAACGCGTGTTCGAGATTCGAACGCAATTTTGGTCGAGATCCGAACGCTGTTCAATTGTCAATAGAGTACCCTTCATATCATAAAGGTATTCTTATTATAGAGATATAATAAGAATACTAGAGCGCTAACCGCAATGTATTCGATGTTCGAAATACGCAGAACTGTGTGCGTGTACCATCCAAGATGGCTGCCATAGATTTAGTCAATCAAATTTCGCCTAAGCACCATCATTTGCAATTGCGCCCTCAATTTACACAGAAAGTTCAGTAGCTAGTTACCCGTATGTTTGAAACTCGAGCGTTGCGGTGTTTGGGTGTAATGTACACGATTTTAATTTTCATTCCTTGGTACTTTATTTTTGAATAAGATGCTCCAATTGGCCTTGTTTTGGCTACAATAGTTTAATAAATTGTTATTACCATTACTCATTATCATTAATGAAATAATAGTCAGTCAGAGGGCTTAATAATATGTAATAATATGTATACTAGCCTGAAGGTGGCGCTTTACTACGACGGCCATCTTGGATGGTACACATACATAACTCTGTATTGCTGCGCCATCTTGTAAGCACTCTAGTTGTTTAATAGCTCTATGCTTCATACCTAAACCGGATTTACCCTTTTCCGCCTTTTTTAATTGCTACATCATGACATAGTGTCAAAGATCTTATAAACACAAGATTCTCGGCGATTTACGAGTAACAAATAGAAGCGTCGATTTAGCACAGAAAAGTAATAACTTTTGAGTGAGGGCGTCCTAGTCGTTGCCATGGATCTGAGATAGGGTGTTGCGCGTAAACGTAAGTCGCGCGGCGTACGCTATGGTCAGAGCGGTTAAGGTTCAAAAGTTTTCAATTTTGCAAGTGGGCGCTTTTCATGCATTATTACAGAATTTGCACGCGTAAATCGCGGAGAATTCTATCTTGTGTTTATAAGATCTTTGCAGTGTTTACGCCCCCGTTGGGGGCAGTAGACACAAAAATGCTCCACTCACACAAATGCTCCAATGCTCACAAGGGCGAGTCTTAGATTCGTAATTATATCGTACGGTATAAGACTTAGATTATATGAAATAGACCTAGATTATATGAAATAGAAAGATTTCTATTTGATAACAAAATTGATAAGTTTGGAGTTTCTGAGACCTTTTTAAAGAATGAATCCGAAATTAATATTAACAAATATAATTGGGTGGAAATCACACATAAATGAACGTAGTAGGTGGCGCTGTGGTAGAGCTGCCTCTGAAAGTGTCTTCAACATTTGCCTTAATTCTCCTGTTTTGCTTGTTTGTGTTGTGCACTGAGAATTAAGTTAACTGTTAGTGCGCCACCTATCGGTGCATCGTCGTTGACGACCATCTTACAATACAGAAAGTTTGCTGTGTTTTTGTTTGTGTTGTTTGAGTTCCGGAATTAAAGTAACTCACGCTGTTTGAAACCTATGTGTGTTATTTATTTATTGTTCTAAAACCTTCCAAGAACATAACAGTGGCGACGAGGACGTTTATTTTCATCATTTAACGTGAGTACTGTTCGAAGATTTTTCGCTAAGCCCAGGGCTTACCTTAGGCTACCTACCTGATTCTACATAGTTACCGTGCACGCTATACCGTACCGTATTCACGAGGATGACTGCTCCGGACACGCAAACACAATTACTGGCCATGATGGCGGAACAAAACGAGTTACTACGCTCGCAACTTAAAACGCAGGGAGATCAAATGCTAGAACTGATGACTACGTTTAAACAGTCACAGTCTCAACAGCAACAGGTCGTTACTCCTATTACTAACATGACTCCCAAGTTTACACCATTTGATCCTACAACTGAATTGTGGACTGACTATTGGGCTAGATTTAAGACATTCATTCAAGCGCATTCTGTTCCTTCTGATAAGGAAGCCCAAGTGTTTCTGACTAACCAAAGTAAGGACATTTATAAGGTAATTTCAAACCTAGCTGCCCAGGAAAATCCTCCGATTGAAACAAGTACTTTGACATCTGTCTCTTATACACATCTAGATGTGTATAAGAGACAGGGGTAAGTGTTTAAATACCAAATACATTATAGTTGAGACAACTATTCATTTGAAATATATATATATATATATATATATATATATATATATATTTTTACATGCAAAGCACAAACAGAGAATAGAAAAC
>NW_022692324.1:406751-414672 GCF_011630105.1 Anneissia japonica
AATATAATTCAACACCATGGATGAGGACTGTCTCTTATACACATCTAGATGTGTATAAGAGACAGCGTACTCCACTACCTACAGGATTCTCCCCCAGCGAACTACTAAATGGAAGACAAATAAGAACCAAGATTGACACCTTATTGCCTTCACCAGCTCATATTGCACAAGGCAAACAAAATGTTAAGTCACTGGTTCGAGAGTATAAAGTTGGAGACATATGTTATGCATTGTATTGTGGACCAAGGAGAGATAAAGACCCCCAGATGGGTACCGGCCGTGGTTACTAAAAGACTAGGACCACGTTCAGTAAATGTTAAAGTTGTGCCTAAAGGCCCAGTGTGGAGACGCCACATAGAACAATTGCAGCCACGATATGAAACCAAAGAAGATGCGGATCCAGGAGTTGATTACCAACATGATAGTCTGTTGGACAATAATTATCCTGCAGTCGAACAAGCTATGATGGACACTAATGTTAATGCCCCTAAACCTTCAATTAACCATGATAAACATTATAGAGTCCATAATGACAATCGTGAGCAATATGGACCGCAGAATCCCCGTCGTTCAAGCAGAGCGCGTAAACCTAAGATGATGTTCTCATATTAGTATTCAAGTTTATGTTCCTCCCATTAACATTGAACTTTAAACTTAGTGGGGAGGTGTTGTGCACTGAGAATTAAGTTAACTGTTAGTGCGCCACCTATCGGTGCATCGTCGTTGACGACCATCTTACAATACAGGAAGTTTGCTGTGTTTTTGTTTGTGTTGTTTGAGTTCCGGAATTAAAGTAACTCACGCTGTTTAAAACCTATGTGTGTTATTTATTTATTGTTCTAAAACCTTCCAAGAACATAACAGTTTGTTACTGTTTTTTGTTTGTCTTTGTCTTGTGGTATGTCTTTTTTGTTTTGTCCATTTTTGCCTGCTGCCAGGTCCGTAAGTAAACTTGCTTTTAATTTTCACTTTTTGCTAGGCCCTGGTCAGCATGTTCTGCTTGACCAAATCAATTTCTTGAGGCCTGTTGTCCCTTACCTACTACCTGCCACAGGCATATCTAGACCTAGGCCTAGCACAATAGGTGGATCTAGGTCTAGTACAGTAGGTAGATCTAGGCCTAGCACAACAGGTAGATCTAGGCATAAGCCTAACAAGTTGATCATTAAATATAATAGGAAATTATTACTCTCTCTGAACTGTAGCCATAAAGCCAGTTTAACTCCTAATGCTATGAACGGATTAAGGAGTTACATATCCTACGGCCAAGCCGTGGGTGTAGAGCAGGCCGACGAGTCAAATCCAAGCAAACTTTTTCCCTTAAAGAGACCCCTTCACATAAATGTGTAAATAAAACTTTGGAATTAAATTCACTTATTTCTTTTAGCATACTTAATGCACGGTCACTGCGTAACAAATCTCATGATTTTGTTGACATTGTTGTTGACCATAACCTTGACATTGTGGCAGTGTCCGAGACATGACTGAGACCAGATGACGACATGGTTGTTGGCAATTTAACCCCATCTGGATATAGCTATAGGCATACTCCTAGAATAGTCCAGAAAAACTGTATAGCAGAATCCAATCTAAAATAAGTGCCATGTCAGTCCGATCTAAATTAAGTAAACAGTCATCGGCGATATCGTCGCTCGTGGTAACTGCTGCCCAAGCGAGGGCTGATTTAGCAGTGGCCAAGGCCAGGGAAAAGTTTATGAAACGGAAATCCGAGGCTGCTAGGCTGAAACTCGAAGCTGAAACCGAAATAGATAGGCTAGAGATGAGTGAAGCCGTAGCAGCAGCTCAGATCAGGTCAGATATGTTAGAAGAGGAAATTGGACAGCTAGAGAAAAATGATGGAATTGACATTCCAGAATTACCAAGGCAGGGGCCAAGCGCAGGGTAGCAGAGTATATTTTAATGAATAGTGATGAGCTAGTCATGAAAGAGGAAGATGAAGTAATTCAAGGAGTATTGGCAAGGCAAGAGGTGGATGCCGTGAATTTATTAGCTGAAGCATGTAGACCTGAAGCTCTACAAAAAGAGACGGTAGACACATTTCAAAGGCCAAATGCTTAAAAAAATGATAAAGCATGTACTCCACCCATGAGCAACAATGATGAGGATAGTAAAATGACAGAACTTTTACAGAGACTTGTAATGCAACAAAAGGAAGCAGGTCTCCCAAAGCCAGATGAACCAACATTTAGTGGTGCAGATATACTTGAATACACTACATTTACACGCAATTTCATGTTACTGGTAGAGTCGAAGACAGAAGATCCAGTACGAAGGCTGGAATTACTACTCAAATCAACTAGTGGTGGCACATGATCTAATAAGAAACTGTCAACTAATTACACCTCCTGCAGCAGGTTATAAAAGAGCTAAAGACTACTTGAAAGGGATTATGAACAGCCTGCAAGTATTGCTGCCACCTATCAAGAAAAGGCTACAAATTGGCCAAAAATCATAACGGGAGATAAAGAGAGCCTAAGGAAGTTTGCACTATTCTTGACAAATTGTTCCAATGCAAAGCAGAATAACCCCGAGCTGATGGCAATGGATGGATATGAAATTTTAAAGATGCTGGCATCAAAGCTTCCAGTAGACCTCCAACAAGGATGGATCAGGCAGCTAGGAAAGATAAGAGAAAGGGAACTGAGAGTTCCAAAACTGGAAGATTTTGAGACGTTTGTAGGGAGAGAGTCCAGAAATATTAATGACCCAAGAGTGACTGGACTAGGATATCAGCAACGACTATCACCAACCACATATAAGAAAACACAGCCGAAAAGGGTTATGGCAACAACAATCTATTCCTGTTCGCACTGCAAAGCTTTGGACCATGGAATTGCCAATTGCCCTCAGTTCTCAAAGCTGTCGATAAAAGAAAAATCTCAGGTGTGTTTTAAAGATGGTCTCTGCTACGGATGCTTGCGTGCTGGTCACAGGAAACAAAATTGTCCTAATAGAACACAAATTGAATGTGCACAATGCAAGGGAAAACACCTGACAGTAATGCATGACCCAAACATTAATAAGTCTGTGAAAATGGTATCCACATGCTGTGACGGTATAGACAAGCACAACCTGCTTATGGCGATTGTGCCTGTCAGAGTAAAGGTAAAGAGGAGTAACGAAGTAATCACGACATATGCATTCATCGACAATGGTTGCCAAGCAGTCTTCATATCAGAGAAACTAAACAGAAAACTGAAGACCCAGGCTAAATATACAGGTTTACTCATTAAGACTTTGAACCTAGAAGACAGGGTCAATTTCAAGATGGTGGCAGACCAGTTACAGGTAGCCAGCATTTTAGAAGCCAACTAATTGATTTGGCTTCCGTCTATGTTCAAGATAGCATCCCAGTAACAACCAACGATGTGCCCAGACAGAATGACCTATCCAAATGGCCACATCTCAGGCAAATCAGATTACCTAATGTCAATGAAGTTTGCATGCCAGATGTATCAATGATAATTGGAGTAAACGTTCTTGCTGTCCATGCCATTAGAAGTGATCAAGGGAAGACTAAGACAACCATATGCGATAAGGTCTCCCTTAGGATGGCTGTTGTATGGATTACCAGGAAAATCAGTTAATCGGCAGGAAGTGAAGGTTAACTTTTGTAAAGTTGATCCATTGGAACAACAATTGAAGGAATACTGTTATATATCTGTTAGTTGTTGGTGACTTTGAATGAGTAGTATGACACAGTTCCTTTTAGTTCACTGCAAACTTTTTATTAACGCAAACTGTACATAGTTACAATCAGCTAAACTCCAGGTTTCAGATGTTAGAGAACCCTTTTAGAGTGGAGTCAGCTCGGCCCTGTACTTTTCTTCTGTGTTGAATCTAACTACTGACTACTGACTACTACTCACTACTGATTACTGACCATTGCTGATTACTGACTACTGGTTACTGGTCACTGACTCAGTGATATGGGGGTGTTTGCCTATTATACTTTAGGTAATGGGGGTGTGTATGCGTCATTTTCTGAAGAAAGGAATTTACACATTTACCATAGGCAGTCGTGTGAACGTCACTTATTTTGGTATCGTTGGCGAAGGAGTAGGAGGAGGAGTAGGAAAATACGATGATTTTTACTTCAATACGATGGTCGATCGACGGGAAGATCTTTCGATCGAACATCGCAACGACGGAAAATCGGGCAAGAAACGTTTTGTTATTGCAATGACGCAATCGAAAGGTTATTTCACGTTTTCGTACAGATTAAACCAACTTGAAACCGGTAAACGGACCGTCGTACTGGTGATGAACAAATGTTGTAACTCTGATATTGATTTATGCATAAAAGCTTTCGATATTAAGCACGATGTACAATATCTAGTGCATAAGAACAAATTGTGCCTGATTGGGAGAGCATAGTAAAACAAACAAACTGAAACGTACAAACGAGTAATGTGTCGATTCTTTTTGTTTATTGTCCGAATTAAATTACATGGGCATGAATCCAGGACCGGGTTGTGTCTTAAATCACAATGCATCTGCAGCTGTTTTTTTCGTCCACGTCGATAACGTCGAGCACGATATCGGCTGCCGATCTGCCCCTCCTCGGTCTGAAAACCGGCACCTCGTTGCCGCCACCGTCCTTGCTTTGGCCGCAACGCCTCAGACGTTCGCGTCTGATGCGGTTCTCGTCGATGATCGTCGCATCCTCGTCCAATTCGTCGTCGTGCGGTCCGTTGAAAAGGCAGAATGCGGTGTCGTTCCGATTCCTATCCGGTTCGTGCAGGACGGTGGATTCGGAGACGCACGGCGGTAGATTTATTCCGTTGGCGTGCAACCGTTTCCAGACGCTCGGTTGGAATACGTCCACGTCGGTGGTGAAGGCTCGATTGCGTTCGTTCACCTCGGTAAGAAGCCTTAGCGGCCGGATGACGTTGGACGTCAGATCGACGAGAAACCGACCGTACTGAGACCAACGCTGCAAGGGATTGCGCGCGCCGTCCGCCACATCGTCCAGAAAACTCTTCACGTCGGCGTCGGAAAGTTCGAACTTCAGCACGTGTTCGGGCCACTGTTCTCTGCTGATTCCGAACACCAGATCCTAGGCGGAAGTGGCCAGCTCCCCCACCAAGTCGCGCAACGTTTCCAACGACAGGAGAGCCGTGAAAAAGTCGCCTTTCAACCAACCGCCTCCGATCCTACCGAACTTTACGCGATTTCCCGTCTTGACCACGACGTCGTTCACGTCCAGTTCCGACAAGCACGCCTCCATCAGATCCTTGGTTTCGGACGGTCGCATCGATTCTCCTCGATTGTAGCGCAGGAAAGTGCATCTCATCGTACGCATGAGCAGTTCGAAAAACGGATTGTCGGATCCGTATCGTTTACCGTCGAACGTCCATCCGAAGGTGGTGCACGACGTTTCCCTGTCGGCGCATCCGACGAACCGTCGCCAGTCGTCCATCGATGCCAGCGTACGGTCCAGCGTCTCCACGTCCGTGAAGTACTCGAGTCTTGCCATCCACAATCGTTTTGCCGGGTGGTGGTGGTGGTCGCCGTCGTCGCCGTCGTCAATCGTCATCAGTCTAGACCACCGGACGTGTACCGTCGGTTGAGGAAGTCCCAATTTTAACACAGAACTCATTTTAAACATTTCCATGACTACTTTTATTTCAGGTTTCGTTTTTTTGTTTTTAAACGGTCACGTAAACCACATCTTTTTCTTTTTTTTTTAAACTTCATTTTTTGTCTTTATCGAAAAACATTTTCTTAAATTTAGCAGTCAATTTCGTTTCTGGACTTGACTTGGCGGACGACGACGATATCAAGCCTTCCAAAGTTTCCACGATGCCGGCAATCTCTGCATCTTGTTTCTTTCGACGAAGAAGCTTTAGGACCTCCTGCACGTGTTCTACCGGCATCTCCACCCAATCGACCATCGTTGCTCTCTCGTGGTACGCGGCACTGTTGTAAATAGTTTGTCAACACAGGTACACCCGCTTTCGTTCTTCGATCTTTGTCCGACACACGGGGCAGGTTCCAAGGGCAAACGAGCATCCGTTGCACGCGAGCAGGTGCCAACACGGTAAGAACACCGTGTCCCACGGAAATTCCAAACATATCTTGCAAACTAGGCTTTCGTCCAAGTATTCTTTGCAATTTGCACCCTGTCACGAGTAGATTGCGTTTGGTCAGATCGAAGATTCCGTTGTTGTGTTCGATGTTACGTTGCACCACCGCATTTATAGTTACATCGTCGTAACCGAATTCGCGAACGCACATCACCGTGTCGGCGCGTTTCTGCAAGCCCGCTGTAACTCTTTGGTACCATTCGCAATCCACGTTGAATTTTGCGTGCTCGTTCACCGGCACGTCGGACGCCTTCCATCCGATCAACTGCAGGTTGCAATGGAAGCAGACGGCGAGGTCGTCTTTCGCGTAAAAGAATCCGGCCAATGCCATAGTCGTCGGTGTCGGACTTTTGTGAGGCCATCCGTTCTCGAAGCTGGAAACGCGCACGGCGAGTTCGGCAAAATCGGGATGTGATGGTGACATTTTTTTTTTACTTGGTGAGATACCGTTTTCTTTTCCTCGTCCGTCAAAGGCCTGTTTCGAAGTATCTCGCGATCGATGCAGAGTCTGCAAAGTTGGGGGTCGAAACTGTCCACGTGCCGCAGTATCGTGTCCAGAAAGATGCGTCCGGTTGCACGCAACGAATCGACGGTCTGAAATTGCGTGTTGCAGCAGAGTGACGGCGAAAACAGTTGAAACTTTCGCGAACGTCCGTCTTCTTGATAACGAATCGTGAACTTAACCGATGGAAAACGATCGTTACTGTCAACCGTGAACGACTCGGCAAGTTTCAGACGTTCGACCACCGTCGACGGTAGACTTCGTATGCCGTATATCTGTCCGGCGTGATTCAAATTGTTGGTCGAAGTGTGCATGGGAACGCTCCTGCGTTTCTTCCACACCAACGTTTGATACAGCTGATAGTTCAGAGAGGTTTTGGTACGCAGTTTGAAATTTCCCCTCGTCGTGATGTTCGTCGATCCGGTAGAGGCGAAAAATAGTGCGGTGGATCCTCTTGTCAACGGCAGCTGAAATTCGATCATGTCGTCCTGTAATTTGGTTCCTCTCAGGTGTTCGAGTGAACTTTTTCCTGTCGATCGTACGGAAACAGATGTGCTATGTTCTGAGACGAGACGACGTTCACCAGAAAGAAATTGACGACCGCTCTCCCGCAGGACGATTCCACGCGGACGTGTTCCATTGCACTCGATCGGCGAATGCGGGTGGATGATCATCTCGTCGAATATACGTTCGATCGCGCTCGATCTGCTTCTCTTCTTAGCTGCAGAATGAGTATGAGACGGAGGATGGGACGGAGGATGAGACGAAGGAGGAGGAGGATGATGATGATGATGATGAGATGGTGGAGGAGGAGGAAGAGGACGACACATCTCCCTTTCGAGTGGAAGTATCAAACGAACGTTGTCGTTGACTTGAACGTACATTCGTTTGCCGTCCGACGACGCCGACGTGGCGGCGAAGCCGAACATGCCGACCAATCGTTGACGTTCGGCTTCGTTGTACACCGGAAAATCCAACCTTCTCGCGCTGTACTTGAGAAATCGAAGTACCGACACCACGAACGACATCGATAGATCGGTGGCCTGAATCATCGTGTGCATGTGATCGACCACGACCACACCGCCGTTTTCGCTGGAGTTGCCAATCTTCACGCTGCCGACCACGATGTCCCTTTCCCTGTACACCAGATGGACGACGTTACCGACCTCGCGCACGATGGCAAACCGATTCGTTTCGTCCGTCCTGGCTACGACATCGCCTCCCATCCACTGTCGTTCGACGCCGGACGGTTCACGGTTCTCGGGCACGGGACACAAACTGCTCTTGAGGTTCTCCACGAAACGTACTC
>NW_022692324.1:414712-416689 GCF_011630105.1 Anneissia japonica
GCCGAGTACATGTCGGACTTGATCGAAAGCGTTTTCAGCTTGCGATCCGTCATCACGTGACTGATATCCCTGAACGCTATCGAAGTCAGTTTGTTTCTGGTGCGTACGCAAGAAAAGGCCGGATCAGAGTCCAAAGTGTGAATCTTTGCGCCGACGGGAACGTACATGGCAGCGGGCGTGGAATCTTGGACGATTCCCACCCCGCTGCGTTTCGATTCGTTTTTAGGGTGTATGCCAAACACCCGACTCTTTCTGTCGAACAGTTCGGCCGATCCGAAGTCTATCAGTCTGAACCTGTCGTCCGTGCGGTTGTAGGTGACGTTCTTCGTCGTGATGTCGTTGTGCACGATGCCCGACTTTGCGAGAAATTCGATGGCCGAGTGCAGGTGCGACGGAAGGGTCTTCACGCACGGCAGCAGTTTGTATCGAAAGCGCAACGTGTGCAGATCGCATCCCTCGTTGGTCATCTGTATCGATCTTGCCACCCCGCGATCGAAAGTGGCGCGCAGCATTCGAGGAGTGTACTTTCGGTATACATCCTTTCTGTTTGTGTAGGCCAGAATCAGCACTTCCTTGTTGCCGGTCAAATCGTCTCGTGCGACGTTGGACGGACGAACCTTCTTGGTCACCTGTCGTATGTCGGTGTCGGACGACTTCACCGTCGCAAACGCTCCGCTGTCGTCGACTCGATACCCACCGCGCTTGAGAAGAGAATCGGGCATCGATGCGTAGGTCACGGAATGCATTTGCGTATACGGTGACCGAGCCGGTTGCATCATCTTTTCCACCGAAAAAAAAAGATGAAAGTCTATCGATGGTCTGGCGAGGATAGGCGAACGAAATCCGGCTACGAAGCTCTGATAGCGGAACGTAAATGGCTTATACTAGAACGATTCGGAGTAAACGATGAGTGGACACCTCCTTTGCCGACGATCGACGCGACTCCCGACACTATGCCTTTCGAACTGAAAGGTAAATCCAATTGGAATGTTGTATATGGGGAATTCACTCCGCATCCTCTCTGCAAACGAGGGGTGCGCATCGAACCGATTCGCAGTCGACGTTCGAATCTGTCTCTCGGGAAGTTGCTGAATTGGCCGATCGACGACGTCGGAGGACGGTTCGAGGACACGGGCATGACCTACGACGAAAAGACCGACGCGATACTGATCGGCGTAGAGTCCGTGTTGCGAGGAGACTCCGACGTTTCGCGTTCGATATTCCTCAAACCGGTTGGCGTCGCTAAAGTCGTATCGAATGCTGCTGCTGCTGCCAAGCGGCCAAGTGGTCGTCCGAAAGTCGTGCCGCCACCGCCGCCGTCGACGACGACGACGACGACGACGGTGAACGAAGACTTTTTGCACACCCCACGCATGTTGCGCATTTTCACTTCCATGGTCGGGGATGCGAACGTGGGTCTGGTCGCTCTGTCTTTGGAACTGCTTCGTGAAGCGAACGTCAAGAACGCATGTCGCGTTCGCAGGTTGCTCAACGTCATGTGCGATCGAAGGTCCGATCCGGAGTTGGAATCCATGTCGCGTCTGTTCTGGTTCCAGATGGAGAGTACCGCGGGCATCGATCAGTACAACTGGCATTCCAAAGCTCCCTCGTCGACCGTTGCCAGGGCGAGAGAAAGCTGCGGAGGATGCGTTTCGCGTTCTCCTCTCTGTCTCGGCAGCGTGCTGTTTTGGGAAATTGCAGCTATGGTGCACGGCAGACGCACCCCGCACACCTTCAACGCGGTGAAACTGAAGAGTTATCTGACGGCGGCGTCGGCGTCGGTGGCGTCGGTGTCTGCCGAATTGGAGAAGACTTTAGAGCTGGTAGTCTTAGAGAGAACGAATAGGTGTTTCAAAACCGAAGCCGAAACACTTGGTCTGGCGCAATGCGATATAATGAGAGATGTGGAATTCGATCTCGCAAGCTCGTTGGATAGAGCGCCGAAGAACCGCCTTGTTTTGTACAAGGAGATAGGAA
>NW_022692324.1:417279-419629 GCF_011630105.1 Anneissia japonica
ATGCTGGAGCGAATGATGCGGATAGAGAAGCGAATGGTTTTCTTCCTCAGGTCGGATAGGACGGACGCCACCGTCGACGGAGTTGCTCTTTCGGAACGTGACAGAAGACTTTTAGTGGCGGGGAAAACCATAAGACGTTCAAATGACAAAGAGTCAGCATAGGCGATGGTCGACAATATAAAAGATCGATGTAAATCGAACGCGAATTGCCACTGTGCGGAAAATTATTTGATGATATGCAAACTCGACACCGATCGATTGTTACAGCAGATTTATCAAAAGGACATTTGCATAGCCGGATTGAAACAGCGGCTGAAAGTGGCAACGGACAAGACGGAGGACATGCGAAATCAAGTTTCGCATATGATCGACCAAGTAGACGATCTGGAAATGGAACTGAGTAGTCTCGAAGATAGGTTAGAAAGAGTTCAGGAGAAGAACGTATAAATGTGTACGGGAGGTCTGTTTTTCGTTTTCTCCACAACAGGGCAAACAAACAAAAAAAAATGAATATCGTGGAAGTGCCCGTCATGGTTCTTTCCGACATCGTTCGCCGCACGGGCACGGACGCGATCGGAAGGCTCGAACTCGCCAACGTGTGCTCGGAATTCGAACGAGCCGTCGAATACAAGACGCCGAGAAACTCGGTCGTCGAGGAAGTTCTGAAAGCGATGGAGTGCGACAAGGTGCGCGTGACTCGGGAACGTTGCACCGTCTGCTGTTCGACGACATCTTCGACGCGGGCTACCGTCCACGGGGAATGCACGTGTCGATCGTGCACGACGAGAAGGACGCCGAAGAACATTCGATTCACCCGTCGTTACCGATGATAATGCTGGCGCGCCTCGCCTCGCTCACATTGCACAAGGCCAACCTGTCCGACACCCTGTTCGGTCGGGTCATGAACAAGTTGGACGGTCTGAAGTACGTGGAACTAGACGACTGCCGAGGCGATCCGTTCGGGCCGAGGGCGAAGGTAACGAGAAAGACCGTGCCCTGGACGCTGAGATTGGTCGACATGGAATTTTCCCTGAAACAGTTATACGACACGTTCAGACCGGAGGAGGGAGAAGACGCTCATCTGAGATACGTAGCGTGGGTAGGATGCAAGATACATCGAAAGCGAGGAAGGATGATGGAAGATTGGTTTAAAATTTACACCGACTTTTACGAGGAAAATGTAGAGGACGACACCGTGAGACACGCGAATTTGGTGGCGGTGAGCGATCGGTGGGAGAAAACGGAACCCATGGAAATATGTGCGCGCAGGTTGTTGATATCGATGGATGACCCGGAGAGTACGAGATATCCAACGCTGAGCAGATTGGCCTTCGAAAGGCTACTCGATAACGACGAACTTTTCGACGAAATTGACGTGTTGCGTTTCGGCATAGACAAGCGTGACGGTCCGTTGGACGCATCGTTGGCGCAGGTATTTCAACTGCAACAGAATCTGAGAGATGTGAGCATTTACTACACCGAGATCACAGACGAATTCTTCGAACAATTGATTAACACGTGCGAAAACTTGACATATGTCAGCTTATTCTGTTGCCAAGGACTCACCTTCAAGAACGTTCGAATTGCCCCAAGAAAAGTGCAATATCAACTTTCTCTAACCACCATGAACTTCGATCCCGTAGCTTTGATGAACGCATGCGCACCTCATCCGCAATCCTATCCGCTGCTACAGTTGAACCTCACAGCATGTCACTTCGACAAAAAAGTGATGGTGAATTTGATAAGGGAACACGGATGGTTTCGTGTATTCGTAAAGAACGTTTTCACCCAAATGTGGAAAGACGTACGTTTGCTTCGTGATGTGTAGATGATGGCTTAACGATAAAATAAACTGGACACGAAAACAAAAACAAACAAAATATTTCTTTTCTTTTCTTTTCTTTTGTTTTATTCTGGAAACTTTAGATTTAACAGTAAATTTACAGGTATACGATAGATAGGTATGCGCTCGTCGACAAACATGCAACACGTCCATTTCAATCGTTCGTCGGCGCGCTCGTAAGATAGAGTCTTGTCGTGCCATCTGAGTCTGCAGTCGATCCACGTGCACGTCCAAGAGAACGGCTCCGATCTTACGACCACGGTTCTCTTCTTCGACTTGATGGTCCTGTGATATATACCGCAAGATCGACGGAACGCGTTCACGATTCGAGTTTCGGCTTCGGACACAAGTACCAACGGGGATAGAAGTCCTCGGACGAATTCGTTGGCTCTCTTTCCCTCCTTCCAGTCTCGTATTACACGACCGACCAACGTCAGACCCTTTCGAATGCGTACGTTGTACGTCGACTGCGCGACGTTGAACAGGTGCAGGTGGACTGCCGGAACG
>NW_022692324.1:419672-420601 GCF_011630105.1 Anneissia japonica
ATTCCTGACCACGGCCTCCATGAACGGATAGGGATCGTACCCGACGAGTTCGTCGGATCGAGCTTCTCGTACGACGTTCGGTCCCTTGGTTCTAAATTCGGCCACGTTATTCCATCTCAGTCCGCTTTTGTCCACCAGTATCGGTATCGTCTGAAACGTGGTGAGAGCGTCGTAACAATAACCGATCACGTCTCCGTTGCACGCGCCGATGCGAAACTCGTAGTATTCGCGTTCTACGGCGTCCGCGCTTATACACATCTTCTTACCTCGTCGATGTGGAAGTCGAGTAGATCCTTCATAATAATATGGAGCGCTATCTTGAATGGAGGAAGTACTACATTTTCAATAAAGATTTTGCCGACGCCTGCGATCGTGACGAAAACGTTGGAACAGACCGGTCATACGACGATACATGGAAATGCAGGACAAGTTCGACTTGCTCTGCTCCAGGTTTGCGTGCGAAGCTCGCAGGCGACTCGACGAACCGTGCGAGAACGTGCTCGACCTCATCCGCGACAGGATCGTGGTCGAAGAAAACGGCAACGGCGAACTTCTTCTCCTCCCGGATCCAAGATCGGGGGACGGCTCCGCCGACGTGGAGGAGATTTCCGTTCCGGTGGATATTATAAAAAGACTCAGGCACTCGTGGATCTTGTACAATATAGATTTTATAGTCGAGTACAACATACTTGCAAACGAAAACACGAGGAAGATATCGGATTTTGTACGCAGACATGACTTCGTACGAGGAGGCACCCGATGACGAGCGAATCGTCACCAGATTCACTTACGCGAGCGGCATCAAGGAAGCCATCGCCAAATATTACAACGGTGACCGTTTCGCCTCGTTTGGACTGGTCATGGGCGACGGGCGGCTTCCCAGTCCGTTTCAACTGGCGCGGGAGTACGCAATGTGCAGACCGCCATCT
>NW_022692324.1:420607-430422 GCF_011630105.1 Anneissia japonica
TTTATCTGACTGACTAACTCACTGAATCTGTCTCTTATACACATCTAGATCGTCTCGGTCGTCGAGGGTAACGCAAGAGGTTTCGTCGTGGCTTCGCCGAACGCACTTCAATCTCGCGTAACGGAGAGCAAACGGGAAACGTTCAGCGAGGTTTTCTCGGCCGACATGCCCATACACCTAAACTTTTAAAATGTTACAGTGAGTTTATGGCAGATCTGGTAAGCAAAGGGTACGCAGAGGAAGTGCCAGTAGAACAGGTTAATAGAAGTGATGGACGCACATGGTTCATTCCTCATCATGGAGTTTGAACTTCTTCAAGGGCCTGACCTAACCAATACGGAGTACTGCTACGATGGAGACAGGAACCAGTGGCCTTATTGGCTGATATTGAAAAAAATGTTCTTTCAAGTCCGAGTGAGACCTACAAACTGCGACCTACTTAGGTACTTGTGGTGGCCAAATGGTAATTTGAACAGTGATCTTAAGGAATATTGAATGCGATTTCACATCTTTGGAGCTGTGTCATCTCCAAGCTGCGCCAATTATGTGTTGAGAAAGTCTGGACTGCAATAGGGGCAGAAAATAAAGTTGCCCAAGCTGTAGAAGAGAGCTTTTATGTTGATGACTTTTTAAAGTCAGAAACAAGTGAAGAAGAGGCTATTGACATGGTGGCGAAAATGCGAAAACTGCTACAGAATTGGGGATTTAACATAACCAAGTGGGCCAGCAATAGTAGAAAAGTGTTGGAAACTATTCCAGAGCAACATCGAGCCAAGGATGTAACAGGAATTGACCTGCAAAACGACAAATTGTCTAAGGAACACGTTCTGGGCGTAAAGTGGTGTGCCGAGTCCGATAGCCTAGAATTCAGTGCAAAGACAGTAAGTAAGATTGCAACAAGAAGAAATATACTGTCTGTAGTAAGTGGTATCTATGACCCACTTGGCATTTGTTCGCCATACACATTGCAGGCTAAACTTATCCTTCAGTCATTATGCCGAGAAAAGATGGGATGGGATGACCCCATACCTGCTCAAAGCTAAAAGGAGTGGAAAGCATGGCTAGCCGATTTGTCTGGATTGGAAAACATCCGGATCCCACGGTGTTTAAAACCCAGTAATTTTGGAGAAGTAACCAACGCCCAATTGCATCATTTTGCCGGTGCCAGTCTACATGGATATGGTACAGTTACATATCTTCGTTCACAAAATACAGCCGGAAATATCCATGTCGGTTTCGTGACAGCTAAAGCCAGAGTAGCTCCATTGAAACCACACACAATAGTAAAATTGGAATTAACAGCAGCTGCATCTGCTGTACGTCAGGATGATCTATTACACAGAGAGATGACGATTAAGTTGGAACCATCAATATTCTGGACAAATAGCCAAACTGTCCTAAATACATACCCAATAAGTAGTCTAGATATCCTGTGTTTGTGGCTAACCGCGTTGCAGTTATTCGTGATTGATCAACATTGCACGGATGGCGATATGTGCCAGGAAAACTTAATCCTGCCGACCATGCATCCAGGGGACTTAAGGCACAAGATCTGATGAGACATAAGGAATGGATATCAGGGCCGGATTTCTTGGCTATGAGCCAGAAGGAATGGCCTGTTATGGAAGATATACCACCCAATGGCGATACATCGCACAATGACATCCAGGAAAGCCAGTACAATGCAATTGGAGTCAGCGAAGCAATATGTCAATATGACAGTCCTTTGAATAGATTAATACGACACTACTCCGATTGGACAAAATTGAAGAGGGCTGTGGCATACTATATCATTCTAAAAGACATGAAAATCATCTACTTACGGCTAGGAAGCTGGAGGAAGCTGAGATTGCTATAATCAAATATGTGCAAACCACAAATTTCCCTTAAAAGGAATTGGGTAAAGGCAGCAATCTAACTAAACTAAACCCTAAACTAAATGAGGGAATTCTAAGAGTTGGGGGCAGAATCGAAAATGCATCCATTCCCGAAAATATGAAACACCAGATCATTCTTCCAAAAAATCATCATGTGACTACCCTAATCATCCAACACATACACAAAAGTGTTGGCCATCAAGGATTAAATCACGTTCTGTCAGTACTAAGGCAGAAGTACTGGGTATTGAAAGTTGGACCACTAGTCCGGAGCATTGTGAAGCAATGTACTATATGCAGGCGTGTAAAAGCAAAGTCCATTGAGTAGTTAATGGCTAATTTGCCTGTGGAACGTGTACAACCTGACGCACATTTTTCGAATACAGCCTACTTCGGCACCTTCGAAGTGAAATATGGAAGGGCCTGTAGAAAAAGATACGGGGTAATCTTCACATGTATGGCATGCAGAGCTGTACATATTGAGTAGCTGCATCTATGGATACCAGTTCCTGTATTAATGCTTTGCGCTGTTTTATAGCAAGGCGTGGCCAAGTGAAACACATTAAATCAGACAACGGCACAAATTTTGTAGGGGCCAAGGCAGAATTTGAATGCATCGATAAGAAGAAGATGCAAGAATTTGCATGCAACCGAGGGATAGAATGGAAATTTAACCCACCGTCTGCCTCCCATTTTGGAGGCGTGTGGGAAAGGCAGATACGGACAATACGCCAAATCCTCAACAGTCTGTTGAATGAGCAGTTTATAAAAACGGCTGAATCTGATGAACAGTTGAACACGTTCATGTGTGAAGTCGAGGCGATCATTAATAGTAGGCCTCTAACGAGAAATTCAGATGATCCAAATGATTTAGATGTAATTACTCCAAATTCTTTGCTACTACTGCAGCCTGCAGGTAATGCAATTGGAGAATTTAAGGAAAAAGATGTCTACGCACGAAAGAGATGGAAGCAGGTTCAATACTTAGCTGATATATTCTGGAAGCGGTGGACAAAAGAATACCTAACCACCCTACAATTGAGACAGAAGTGGATGAAACCAAGGAGAAATGTGCGTGCCGGAGATGTTGTACTGATTATTGATCAGCAAGCACCTCGCAACTCATGGCTTATGGGTCTAGTGATAGAAGTCTTTGCGGACAACCATGGGCTAGTCCGAAGTGTGAAACTGAAAACCAAGTCTGGTATACTTAAACGACCAATCGCCAAGATTTGTTTGCTTTTAGAAGATAATTCTCTGTAATTATTGTCTGAAATTGACAGGCCATAATAATGCCGTTGATAGTGTGCAAGCCAAGCGCTGCCCAAAATATACAGCAATAATATGATTTAAGGAGAATGTTGGAATAATCTCATTTATTTGAACTTTAAATTCATTGCTAAAGATATCATAATAAATCAAAAGTTACACCATTATTGATTTCAAATAATTTTATAGAAACCATGAAGCATGTGTAGCTGGATTTACCCCAGGTTGAAATCATTGATTTAAAACGTTTGTTTCTTTTGAATCAGTGGACTTTTATCGATAGTTAAACTTCTTCAATTTGTCTTAATTATCGAGACTGAAATGACTTTAGATACATTATAATTGGTTTTAATATTTGTTTTAGTGTTCTTGTTGGTATTTAATTAATTTGTTTTAAGAAAGTTTGAAGGTAAATGACAGTTATGACGCTATTAGATGGACAGTTATGATATGTTGTTGAACACATAATAGTAAGGTCGTTGCTTTTTTACAGGAGCAACTGGGCCTCGGGATGTTGTGTTCGTTAATATTAGTAGTGAGCCCTCTATGTTGGACTTTAGTTTGGAAACAAGGAAAATATGGCCGATTGAATATAGCAGGGCCGAAACCGTCTTTATCTGACTGACTAACTCACTGAATAACGGAATATTTCATGTACGGAATATGGTTAAACTAATAACTCCATGATTACACGTGATGAAATATGTACAAGCGTTATTGGAATAAAAGGAAGTTGTCAGTCTGAGTAAACGCCGTCCGTATTGATTAATTGGCCATAACAAACAGAATTATATAATTTGAGAATTAAAATAGGGCTTTTAGAGCGGACAATCCTTCTTACAAAACCCAAGTCGGGAAGCCTAAATATAAATATTTAAATGAACAACTTAATTAAAGCAAACAAACAAAATGATAAATTGAAGTGTATAACTGGACTATGTTGGTTTAAACATGGGGCTTTCCCTAATAAAAAAAAGTTTAATACTACTAAAGAAAATTATGAAGTCAAAAAAATTAAACAGTCCGCTTCACAGCTAACGCAACGTTAATGTGACTTGAACTGTAGCTGCAATGGTAATAGCTGCAATAACTATTGTCGACTCTCCGTAGGTCAGTGCATTTTTAGTTCATGTACCATGACTAATGTCATGGTAATTCAGTGATTGAGAGCAAAATTTTTTAGTGCATTTCACTATAAATTTGCTTTAGTTAACACAACTTGCGTTTAAATAGTCTAATTCAGTAAACTCAACCCAGGGATGGAATTGAGGCAATGGCACTTGATCATGTAAATAGGCTGGCAGGTCGGTTATATTTATAGAATTTAGTGTTTTGTTTGTTTTTGTTTTGTTTTGGATTTTGTGTTTGTGAGAATCCCGAAATATAATTATTGATTGCCTTTGCAATTGCAGCATGGTGACACATTTAGTACATTGATGATTCTGACTTTTTCGTTCCACATGTGCAGACAATATATTTGAGGAATTATTTTATGGAAAGAGATTGGCGAGCTATTGTGCGTTTTTGAAGAGGGGTGGCGCGAAATGAGTTGGGGTGGTAGTGGTTGATGTAAATTAACATCATCATCCTTGTCATAGAAATTCAGAGTAATCATTTAACATAACAAATGTACCATTGTTGAGATGGTTTGTGCTGATGTAATACAGGGCTTAATACTATATGTTGAATTGAGTAACTTTATTGTGTGTTTTTGAAGAGGGGTGGAGCGAAATGAGTTGGGGTGGTAGTGGTTGATGTAAATTAACATCACCATCCTTGCCATAGACATTCAGAGTGATTATTTAACATAACAAATGCACCATTGTTGAGATGGTCTGTGCTGATGTAATACAGGGCGTAATACTATATGTTGAATTAAGTAACTTCTTTGTGCATTTTTGAAGAGGGGTGAGCGAAATGATTTGGGGTGGTAGTGGTTGATGTAAATTAACATCATCATCCTTGCCATAGACATTTATAGTGATCAACTAACATAACAAATGTACCATTGTTGAGATGGCCTGTGCTGATGTAATACAGGACTTTAGCTTAATAAAAATGTTGAATTGAGTAAGTTAATAAAATAGGGGATTGAACTTTTACTAAATTGTTTGGTTTTAATTGGAAATTAGACGATCTTGTCAAGCAGCGAAAAAAAATGCTAGGTTTTATTTTGATTATCATAAAAACTATAATTATCAATAAATTTATCAGGTCGGACCGCAAATGTTTATCTTGATGATGGACAATAATGTCCACATGTGGGGAATTTTTGTATACGTGACCGAGCCTACAACACAGAATAACTGAGAATACACAGCACTATGCTCGAACAGCCGCCATCATAAAGTCTGCCCTTTTATTCAATACCATCGCCTAGTGGCGCTAAATACATTCCTCCCTTCCAGTTGATGAATCATATTATTGTATACACATGAATATGCCATTTCTGAATAAAAGGCACGATACTTTAACTGAATTGTGAGATATGTTTTGAAGTAAATCAACATTGTATTTAACTACACTTCAATACATTATAGAGGCTATGCACCCCAGCGGTACATCAGTACACTGCATTTTCATTATGAACAACTTGAGCATAACACAACGAAATATAACTTAACTAAACTTTACAAATAGATAATATACCTATTTCAAATAAAACTACAGAACAGCGTAGCTAAACTGTTTCACAAATCAAGCTTTTTAGGCACTTTAAAAACTCTACCTGACCTAGTCTTCTTAAAATTTGGATAATTTGGAAGATTTGCACTATTTATGTCAGTATTTTATCAACTGGAGTAGCCCCTGGATCCTCAGCATCTGGGAGTTGAGGCAACACATTTGTGATCGTAAACTAGGCCATGCCCTGGCAGGCTGGTCTTATAGATGGCCCTTTATCAGGTAAGTGACTTCATTGACATTATTCATCAACTGCATTCTTTTGGTTCTGGATTGTTGATTTATTAAAAAATGCCGACCCCGATGTACATTTTTCTTAACTTTAAGGGTTGGTGTTCTGGTGCATTAAACATTTTACCAAAGAGAATTTACAATGTTTGCACGCTCATAAACACTAAACTGTTTTTTTTTTTTTTGGCTATAGGCCTGTCGCTCCGAAATTGGTCCGAGCCAAAAAATGTCCGGCGGACAGATTTTGGCCGCCAAAATCGGTCCGCCGGACTACTAAAATCGGTCTTCCGGATGTTAGTGTAACTTTAACATTGGCGCTGAGGCATTTGTTGATCAAGATAATTGTCATGATCGATTGTACAATTGTTTTTTCTGGAATAGCTTTCCAGTGAAACATGAATCAAGGGGGTCCAGCCGGCTCACCCCTTCCACACCCTAAGTTTTTCAAAAATATACTAAAATAGAGAAGAAAAGAAAATCTAGAGGTACAATAATCATACATTTTCTTACGGTACCTCTGCTCGAACCATGGTGAGGCTGAGGTGTTATTGACACCCTACTATAAAAGTCCTTCCCAAGGCCCCTCTATTTTGAATTCTTGGATCCAGATAAGTACGATACTGTATACCCACATTAATGATTAGCCTGATGTATTAAAGGTATGTCTTCTACTAAAGGTTTGTTCATTTGAGAATACATTTATAAAACTAGAAATTGCAAATTTCAAGTGAAGTGCTGCGAAGTACAACTACATAAAATGTTCTTCGAACAAAATTATTTATGCAAGTCAAGTGAAAATAATGAATAATAAAAATATAACAAATAATATGAGCACGACACATTGTCTATATTAGAACAGCGTTGGTACCGTGTACAATAGTGTTTTGCTGCAGTGACATCTCTCTGCTAGCGATGACTCGCTGCTGGCGAATCGATCTGCGCATGTGTATAAAATGGTATTTATTTCCGAAAACACTATGCCAGTCTACAACAAGCTTCGCCTAAATGTAATAATTAGCACGTTGAAATAGGCTAGTAAATAAGTTTAACTGGGTTCGTAAATAATATTGGCCTCAAAATATTGTGGCTGAGACATGAGCCGATTAAACGTAGAAATAGTAAACCTAGAAATATAGTAAACACGCTGCATGCCGACGTTGGTACGAGTAAGTTAGTCTACAAACGTCGCCTAAAGTAATTGATTTTACCCGGCAGAACGAAAGAAGGAAACTCCGCTGTTCAGTTATCTTAGGCGATTGTTTTTAGACAAACAATGACCTTTCAGAGGTCAAATTGCCGTCAAGAATATGAATTGGCTGCTTCGCAGCAATAAATGAAATATTTTTGAATTTTAAGTTGCATTATACAAAACTATCTCAAAGATATGAGGGTTAATTAGGCAGGGTTAAATATCAAAGAAAAAAATCAGCTCAATATTCCGCAGGCCATTTGAAACAGTGTACCCGAGTGCATGCCCTTTTTTCCTGGACACTTCCTCATGCAAATGTCTGGATCCGCCCCTAAAGTTTAATATATAATTTTTTTACATTTCTAAAAATATTGTAATTGCATGTTGTGTGGTTCAACACCACAAGCCGGACCATGCCCACTTGCGCTCTCGCGCCATTAATATTAAAGAATTCTGAAGTCTCTTTATGGTCAAGTTTATCTGCAAGCTTCAAAGAAGCGAGTCAGCTGCGTGGATATCAGCACCGTGGCATTGAGTTTCCTCTGGTGTCACTGCCTAAAATCGAAGGAAATGAACAATTATTAATATGTGACTACACAGTATCTGGTCGTTTAAATCGTTGCGAGCAGCTCTGCAAGAGATGGATACGTGTGCCATATAAGATGACATTATTAATAATATTATTATTAAATACAGGTCTCCCTCTAATTAGAGACCTCTCCAATTATAGACCATCTCCAATTAAAGATCACGTTATTGCGGACTATTGTGTTCATGTTATCATTATGCACCATGAAAAGTCATGTATAAATACAGTATATTAAAGTTACCCCTAAAACGTTTAGGGGTTGGGATGGGGAGGGGGTAATTAATGAGAACGGACCGGCTATACGTCTTTAATGCTGGGGCGGATGCATAGGGGGTGCAGACGGTGCGATCGTACACTCACTATATTATAATAAGAAAATAGTTGTATTATAATATTGATGTATTATTTTTATCATAGACAGTAGAGATTTTTTTAAATATTCGGATTAATATTTTACTCTATTCGACAGTTTTTTTTTTATTATGATGTACTGTATTACTGTATAATGTGATTTTTAATAAATCGGTCAACCAGAGGAAAAAAAAATTAAATGTTTATAATAATTTAATAATTGTGAGAGTGCAACCGGGCACCTTAAGGTCCATACCCTCAAAATGTTCGCAGCTCAGCCCTAACCAAGATGGGCCCCCAGATGGTGTGCAGTCTCACGCGCCCCTACCGCGAATCCTGCATGCCCCTGTAGTGTAACCTTCTATCTATGATTGTTTTACCCTTCCTGAGTAAGTGAAACAGTTGGTGTGATTTTTAGAATTCGTGAGAGGTTGGGAGTTACAGACCGTCGCACCATTCTCCTTGGAGTTCAGGAGAAGATACACTAAAAAAAGTAGAAAGTTACTGCAGCGCCGGGTGTTTTAGCCTACTACTGAGATGAATACGGTGTGAGTTGTCTTTGAACGTTTGACGTTCAACGACATACAAAACTACCTTTCCCCCCCCCCAAAAAAAAAAAACAAATCATGCAAAGACTAAATTGTTTTCCTTATATAGACAAATGTACCCTACCGTTTCGTAGTCTCAAAACACATGAACTATACATTTTGAAAATATCCATATACATTTTGTTTGACATTGTTTAGGTTTTTCTGTATCGCTTGAGAAGTGCAGAGGTTGTTAACATTAGGCACTATACAAATATTGATGATTATTATTAAAGTAAATATTTTTTTTTTACCCAAGGCAAACATTAAGAATACATTTCAGAAGCCATAACTTCGTATTCTTTCAATTCATTCAATGTTATTTTCTTCAGGTATTTCTGTAAGATTCACGCCAGGGTATTATGCACTAAAAAGTATGTTTGAAAACCCAATTTTAAAGCACTCGATGTAATGGCATGTACGTTTTTAAAACCTCCCTGGTCAATAAGCCACCACCTGCGCTCGTAATTAATCGACGGTTCAGTTCGGACCCTGGCACTGTCCCGATTTCCTAAAATCAGTACATCATACTTCCGCCAAACTCCTTCTGGGACTAACGTAAAGATATCCGAAATGTATATTATCAATGGTTAACATGCTTGAATGACAGTAGAGTAGTTGGGGATCAGAAAATATTCAATGAAAATATCGTTCCATATTTTCCTTCGTACATTAGAGTTGACACCTGCCGCCAGGGGGATAGCTTCCCCGACCTGGGGCGGATGCAGGAGTTTACGGTAAGAAGTGTGTGAGAATTCACACTACCTCATGGGTGGGGTTGAGGCGAGAAAAGTTTGAGAATATGGATCTCTGGGTGCCCAAAAATTGCACTTTCATAAAAATAATAAAACAAAATACAATACAACAATTATTTTTCCTACTAACTTCTATCTATCAGGTTGAGCTATTAGCTCCCCACCATGTACTGTTTGCTCGGTTTGCCTGCTTGATCGTCTGAGTGTTAGCATATTATCTGTGGTACTTCTGGAATCTTTGCAGGTTTTTCCTTTCTTGCGTTGTCCATTTGCCAGGCGCGTAAT
>NW_022692324.1:430492-431916 GCF_011630105.1 Anneissia japonica
TGTTTTACTATGAGATACTCAATAGCTGTCTCTTATACACATCTAGATGTGTATAAGAGACAGATACGACATAGGGCTTATCTTATTTATAATATAGGCCACACACGTATGTTTGAAACTAAATATAAGCATTTTCGCCATGGTTTTATTTATTACAAACGTATACCTTCAATAATAATAATAATAATAATAATAATAATAATAATAATAATAATAATAATAATAATAATAATAATAATAATAATAATAATAATAAGCGCAACTTAAGAAATGCGAAAACATTTTTGTGTTTTTAATTCTAATTTCGTCGAAATTGAGCAAAACTCCCTAAAATGTGCAATTTTTAGAGGAAATTGGCCTACCCCAACAAAAAAACCAAATTTCAGGCACTTTCAGGGGTGATAAGGGCATCTTCAATGGGGAAAGATTTTCCATAGATGGAAATTTTCCCTTTGTCCAACGGTAGTTACGCCACTGCGGAGAATATCTAGCGGCTTAGATGAAATGCAATATGGACACTTTTTGAAGTGGAGAAGGGGTTGCCGGGTATTGTGATATCTGTTCATTATATCTTCCTTTTTTATTTTTGTCTTTATTTTTCTCTTCTCTTTTTATTTTCCCTTTTCTCTTTTCCCTCCCTCTCCCCTCTTTCTTTTCTCTTCTTACCCAACCCGGTACTACGGCTTGGTCAGCCCGGTAAAATCCGTCAGGGAGGAAATCTGCCCCGCCTGCCCCCCCCCCCCCCCCCCCCCCCCCCCCCCCCCTCGCCTGTTACGCCACTGCCATCTGCTCTATTTTTGAGGAGTATTTTCTTTTGTTGTCCCTTGATTAAATACCAAGATAGGTAGAAAATTAAATAATAGCCTTCATTCAGAGAAAACTATTGAACCCGAAGCAGGAGTAACCCAATTTCATAAGATACCCCATCAGGGAGAAAATAAATTAGTTATTTTTTAATATTATTCATTCTGATAGTAATCAATAGTAAAAACATTGAAGATTAAAAACACAATGTGGTCTCTAAATGCGATTACTAAAATTATAGAATAAAATATAATAATAGGCCTTCATGAGTTTTTTGAATGTGTACATGGATTGTGCATTTTAAAGGGATCCAGTCAAGTCGCCCCCTTGTAAAGTCGCATCTTACAAAGTCGCCCCTTTGTCAAGTCGCCCCCTAACTAAGTCGCCCCCAGCAAATTCGCCCACTAGCAAAGTCGCCCCCTTGACTAATATAATAATAATAATAATAATAATAATAATAATAATAATAATAATAATAATAATAATAATAATAATAATAGTGTAGTTTTATATAGCGCAGATATCCATCTAATGTAAGATGCTCAGGGCGCTTGAAATGTGGACTAGGAACTCGACCAATGACTTTCTTCACCCCTAAGGGTTTCTTCTTATACACATCT
>NW_022692324.1:432311-434299 GCF_011630105.1 Anneissia japonica
GTTGGATGATGTAGGCTATGTGACGTCCGTTTTCTGAATTCAACTTCTGCTGATACTTTTAGAAACCCTAACTTTTAATCTGATCGTATACAATTTTATGAAACTGTGGAAGGTAAGTTTATTATTTGATATACATTACGTTAAATTGTCTTTTAGAAAAAACACACAATAAAAAACACGTCAACAAGCCAGAGCCGTCGGTAGGCCTAGGCCTAGGACCAAAGCCTGGCCTGTGGCCGGGGCTAGGAAAACACGTCAAGCCAGCCCTAGGCCTAGGTAGGTAGCCAGAGGGTTGAAAAAGAAAAGTAGGAACAGATTTTCTAGCAAAGGGAGCACAAAGGCGCACTGGGAGTTGAGAGTCTAATGCTCATGCCCTCGGGGGAAAAAAAATCTGTTTTTTGCAATAGTTTGTTGTTGCTGTTATTTGACGTCAGGTTTTTTGGTTTTGTGACATAGTTCTATCTAAATACAGATCCTAGCTAGGCCTAGTTCTACAGTTATCCTGTGCTGTAGGCCTAGGCCTAAGTGTGAATTGAACTGCAAGGTATTTAATGACAAATACTGCTTTTCATAGTTTTAAATCAAGAACAAACCTGGGAATATCATGATAGATGAGGCAAATGTGCCTTGTCTGTCTCATGCTAGCGGCCCTGTATTTGCCCTGGTACTGGCACATAGGCTTAATCTAATTATTTTTACTAGGCCTAGTGATTCTTAGGCATGACGTTTTTGTATTTTTCGTGAGAAGTTGCTGGCTATAATATTACAGTTAAGATTTCTAAGTCTGCTTTCAGTGTCGGAACAGGTCACAATGTCATTCACCATTTTTGATTGTGCTGAATACTATTTTTTGTATTGCCTGTATGACTGCAGCTCATTTGTGGATTCTATATATTAATTGTTTATTAACTTTTCTTTAATTAATATTTTTGGGTTGATGCCATTAATTGATAAATATATGTTTACTTTGAGTTACCAATGACCTGAGGGAAGAAAGTTCAACAGCATTTAGGCAAGTCCACCGTTCTTCTGTAAAAGCACCCTGTATGCATAATTAAATACGGCAAGTCCAGACTTTATCTTATTATTATTATTATCATTATTATTATAATTATAATTATAATTATTATTATAATTATTATTATTATTATTATTATTATTATTATTATTATTATTATTATACAATATTACGTCATTGTTTGTTGATTATTGAAATGTTGGGCTATCACTGCTATCAGCATGATATGCTAACCTTGTATGTACTGTGTGCGTATGTTTATCATTCCATAACGATCACTTCAAACAGTTTAATTACCTATAATATTTTCATTTATTATTTTCATTATATTAACTAATACATTGATTTAGAATGGGAATTAATTGTTTTAAGGATGTCAAGTATCACGGCTTCAGACAAGTTATTAGAAAGTTTTAAATTATCATGATAATTTATACTTACCTTATATTATTTTTTCATAAATATTTAACATAGGCCTACACATGTTATTTTTAATAAAAATGAAATTATTCTAATCTGTTGAATTTGTTTATAGGACTAATATTCAGCAGTCAAATAATATATTAAAAAGGGTGATCATACGTTTGTAATTAAATCTATTGAGTTGGTGTTACCTTGGGACTATTAAAAGTATGGTTTTTATAGCTGTTATATAGCAAATGTTTTACTATGAGATACTCAATAGAATATGTTTGGTTATTAAGTCAAGTTTAACAGTAATGAAAATCACTTCACCTTAGAAAACACTACTAAAACTCATCCTACATGTAGAATATTAATTATAAAAAGCAAAAAAGGCCGACTGTAGATTAAATTGACACATTTTTGTGTTAACTTTTTACAGAAACTTAAGCAAGTTTGTAATGAAGAAGATGTAGTTGCCAGAAGAGATGACAACGATGAGGACGACAGCAATATTATGTGAATGCGTTTGATTTGTAGCACATCCTCTTTATTGGTTCTGATACAA